>NW_015401265.1:0-5112 GCF_001527695.2 Protobothrops mucrosquamatus
TCTCTCTCTCTCTCTCTCTCTCTCTCTCTCTCTCTCTCTCTCTCTCTCTCTCCTATCTTCTACCTTCTATCTTCTACCATCAATCTCTTTTATTTCTATTATCCATCTATCAACATTTTTCTTTCTGTCTCTCTGTCTCTGTCTCTGTCTGTCTGTCTGTCTGTCTGTCTGTCTGTCTGTCTGTCTGTCTCTCTCTCTCTCTCTCTCTCTGCTTGTAAAGTGCGATCTATTTCAAAGACACAGATTTGCTTTTTCTGCTTTTATTGATTTCAGGAAGTTGAAAAGGGGGTCCAAACTTTGAAAGCGAAATATTCTTTTTAGGAATTTGTATCATAAGGAAAGGGGAGGGAGGTTCCCCCCCCCTTTTTTTTTTCATCGCCTTTAAGGGGCTCTTATTATTTCCATCATCCTTCTGGAGTTGTTGATGAATAGCCTCGTCCTTCGCCAAACTCCACCCATTCTCTTTTTTTTTTCCCAAAGATTTTTCTCGTTATTTACTCAGCCTTTTTTCCCACAGCCTAGACAGCCGTCAAAGAGGGCTTAAAGAAAACACTGTATTAACATGAAAGGGGGAGAGACAGAGAGACAGAGAGAGAGAGAGAAGCATTCCATTCCAAATTGATCTCCTAATACTTAATGTTGAAATGATAATTGGTGGAGCCTGTATTGAAAAAAAAAATAATCAAATGAAATCAAATGATATCAAAGCAAGAGGGGAAACAAAACAGCTCATTTTCTCTCTCTTTCTCTCTCTCTCTCTCCATCCCTGCAAAGTATAATCTTAGTTGGGGCATTCAGAGAAACCCAACAGAAACATTAAAAAAGAGAAAAAAAATAGAAGAAGAATTGAAAGGGGAAACACAGCCTCCCCCCTCCCTCCTCTCCCCCTCCATCCTCTCTGCTAGAGATTGCTGTCCACAATTCTTTTCAACTGACATAATCCAGATTGATTTGTTCAGCAGATAAAATCCTGGCTATTTTGCCCTTTGCAGGAGCAACATAATATCACTCTGTATTCAGGAACAATGTCACATAATGGGATCGGAATGCGCAAAAAGGACGGTTCTTAGGTTACGGAGACATCATCGAAGCAAGCTGAGCCTTAATGTGAAAAATCATTACGCACAGATTACTGGATTTGTCTGCATTCTTGCAAGCCTGGGACCGCTTCTCCCGAAAGGATAGCAAAGACACCCCACCGTCCCACCCTTTTACACAATCACCACCAAACTGGGTTCACGAATAACTTGATTACAGTTAGGGGTTCAAAGGGGAATGAGGGAGAGGCAGAAGGGGAAGAGGAAGTGGGCTTGACAACAAAAGAACAGGCAGTTTATTCCTACCAAGGCTAACTGTTAAAGACCAGGGGATGTTGAACTTGATCCTGCCAAACATAGAGACCCCAGTAAAAAATCTAAATTTCAAAGGCAATTGTGTCAATTGCCATTTTCTTTTGTTGGCGGTTCCCTGCTATATCAGACAGATCTGGAATTTTATAAATAAGACATTATTGTTATTATTATTATTGTTGTTATTATTATTAAACATTATTTAGTTTTTATGAGCATTTATTTGTAGTACAAACCACAAATGGAAATAAAGATCAGAAAGGAAAAGGAAAAGAACCAAGTGAAGGCACTAACCAGATGCCATTCACATGTCATGCCAGTTCAGTGTCTGTTGTTAACCATGGTTTGCTGAACATGCTATTCTTGCCTGAAAGAGATTAAATCATAAACCATGCCTCTTTGAACTGGGTGAGGTTATAGAAATATAGCAAATACATAAATAAATAAATAATCTAGAGCTGAGATTGCTGACCAAGAAGCAAAAGTTCAGGAGTTTTAGAAGGCTTTGACTTGTGTTGATTATTAGTTTGATTTGATCAGCTATCCCAAAGACATGACTTTGCTCAGCTAGCGTTTTGCCCAAGACATTAGAAAAAACTGCACTGCAGATCTGAATGTTATTGTACTTTCAGAAATTGATGTGGGGGGGATACAAAAACCCATAAGTGACTTTTGCTCAACTCCGGCTTAGCATAATATGTAAATTCAACCAGTATTTGAATTGCATAGACTCTTGATTTGATCAGGGATCAGAGCTGTTTCTGCCTTCGTTTTCTAACAAACCACTGCACTTCAGCAGTGCAAAATAAGAGTGATCGTAATGCACTGGAAATTTGTTTGGAATCTATTTATTTTGGTTTCCTAGGATTCCAGGCATTCACAGCAAGCCAGAATAAAATAAAACGTGATTGTACCTGCACTACTGGGAGTCTTTTGCACACGTTAGGAACTTGACTATCCAAAAACAACTTGGATTATTAGGAAATCAAACTCCTAAACTGTGAGTTATCTTTTGGTTAGCCTGCTGTCTTTTCATTTGGAACAGGTAGGGAAGAATAGAAAAATGAAAGGGCAGAGGATGAGGTGACCCATGTCGGCACCCCTTCCCATGTCTAATTAATCAGAATAGAGCTGGAACGGACCTTGGAGGTCTTCTAGTCCAACCCCCTGCTCAAACAGGAAACCCTGTACCATTTCAGACAAGTGATTGTCCAGTCTCTTCTTTAAAACCTCCAGTGATGAAGCACCCACAACTTCTGAAGTTCCACTGGTTAATTGTTCTATCAGGAATTTTCTCCTTCATTCCAGGTTGCTTCCCTCCTGGATTAGTTTCTATCCATCGTTCCTTGTCCTGGAGCTTTGGGGAATAAATTGACTCCATCTTCTTTGTGGCAGCCCCTCAAATACCGGAATACTGCTATTCTAGATTTATAGTCATTTATAGCTTTTGAAGAGGGACATTCATTCTCTTTTTTGCTTAAATCTGCAAACGCTTGAGAGAGGCCAGACCTAGCATTACAGCACAAAAGTCATGAATGTTGAGTCCCTACAACCTTGTTCAGCCCATCCCTGGAATCCATGCTTTTCAGAGCTTTTCCAATTCACAGAAAACTGTGAGTGGAACAAAGGACAATAGAAGCAAAATTTTAGAAAAGACACTTGAGTCACCCTGAATGCGAAACTCACATCTGGGGCAATTCCACACAATGGAGATAAAGAAAACAAACTCTAATTGGCCAGGCGAGAATGGAGGGGGCGAAATCAGCTCTTATTTGATTGGTGCGTCAGATTAAAAGATGTGTTGATTGATACTGATGAATATAAAACTTTCCCAAGTACATTGAACAATCAAATCTTCCTTCCTTCCTTCCTTCTTTTCTTTTTTTTTAATGTGATTGCTATCTTATAATTAAGCATTAAGAAATTAGTGCAGCGACTTATCATCACAAATCAGGTATACTCTGAGGCACACAGGGGAAGCTGAAAGAGAAATGGATATTAAAAAGAAAAACAAAATAAAAACTCACATACACAAACAAAAAGCCCAACTCAGCAAGTGATTTTGCTCTATGTTATTAGGTTACCTTCAAAAAGTTTTAGTAGTCTCAAGAAAAAGGAAACAATAACTGCAACGGCAACAAAATGACCAAAATTATGATAAATAACACAATCTACTTATGTTTCATAAACATACTAGAGATATCTAGAAATGTGAACTATACAAAAGATACAGACAAGGCTTCAGTTGACGTCGGATGTCTTCATCAGGAATAGTTTTAAAAGTGATAAGGAAGCAACAACAGGAAAGCGCAAAATCCAGTAGGTTGGTTCAACAACATAACGTACAGTTCAAATACAGACTCAGAATAGATTTTGTAGACTAAATGCAGCTGGAAGTAGTAGATTTCCACATCACGGTATAGATATGGGATTATGGGGTTATGGATAATCCTTGATTTATGACCACAGTTGGAAGCGGCACTTCTGTCACTAAGTGAGATGGTTGCAAAAGTGAGTCACTCCCAACTTTACTACTCTTTTTTTGCTACAGTCATTAAGGGAACCATGCAAATAAACAGAGGCATAGAATCAAGACCATGCAAAGTATTAGCACCGCTTTATAAAACCCTAGTAAGACCATACCTGGAATACTGCAGCCAATTTTGCTCACCATATCACAAAAAAGATGTTGAGAGTTTGGAAAAAATTCAGAGAAGAGCAACTAAGATGATCAAAGGCCTGGAGGCTAAAACATATGAAGAACGGTTGCAGGACTTGGGTTTGGCTAGTCTAAAGAAAAGAAGAAATAGGGGAGACATGATAGCAGTGTTCCAGTATCTGGGGGCCTGCCAAAAGGCAGAGGGGGCCAGGTTGCACCAGAGGGAGGGACGAGAAACAATGGTTGGAAACTGATCAAGGAGAGAAGCAACCTGGAATTAAGGACAAACGTCCTGACAGTGAGGACAATCAACCAGTGGAACAGCTTGCCTCCAGAAATCGTGGGCGCTCCATCACTGGAGATTTTCAAGAAGAGACTGGACATTCACCTGTCTGAGATGATGTAGGTTCTCCTGCTTGAGCAGGGGGCTGGACTAGAAGACCTCCAGCTCTATTCTATTCTATTCTATTCTATTCTATTCTATTCTATTCTATTCTATTCTATTCTATTCTATTCTATTCTATTCTATTCTACTCTACTCTACTCTACTCTACTCTACTCTACTCTACTCTACTCTATTCTAAATCTCTCTTTTCCCATTGACTTTTCTTGTGGGAAGGTTGCCAATGGGGATACGTGTTCCTGGGACATTGCAACCCTTGTAGATATACTCAAACTTTGATCCCATGAATCCGAGGATGCTGTGATAGTTGTAAGTGCAAGGACCTGACATAAGCCATTTTTTCCAGTGCCATTGTAATTTCAAATAGTTTCTAAATGAAGTGTTGTAAGCTGAGAACAACTTTAATATTGCTTTTTCTGCAGCATCTTCTTTTACTAGAGGAAAGTACGATACTGCTTTTATTTAGGAACAGCTGTTGCTTAAAGCCTTTTTGCAACTCTATGATTGGGCATAAACGAATGGCCAGGATAGGTGGTTTGTCCCACACACTACGCCACAGCTGAACCCACTTACACCATAAAGTAAGCAACTCAACCCAGAAACACTTGCGTACCCACTTTAATGTGAAGTTCCTCACCTGCAGTTAAAATACACATATAACCTGACCACTCCATGGTCAGATTTCTAGTCTTGTGTTGTGA
>NW_015401266.1:0-5111 GCF_001527695.2 Protobothrops mucrosquamatus
AGGGGAAATGGTGCCAAAGGAAAGTGTGAAGGAAACGAAGCAACAAATTCCCATTTCAACAGCTTCTATCAACCCAAGGGATAAGTCTTGCCTAGAAAGGCAGTTTCCTTTTTTGCTATAATAAAAGAAAAGCACAGCAAAACACCTTTTCCTCTCATCAAAGTAAGAGGAATCTAAAAATGTTACCCTCTGGAATAGGCTATCCTTGGAGCACCAAATGGCACCCTCCCTTGATGATGTTCAGGAAATTAGTTAAAGCTCAGCTCGATCACAGAATCTCAAGATTTTTTTTTTTTTACTGTAGTGGTGAATTTCAATGGGGCTATTGATTGATAATTTTTAACTGTTTTATATCATTGTTTTTGTTGAATTTAGATGAAGAAAGTGTAAATTGCTGGAATTCCTTGGGGGGTCAGAAGTATAGAAATATCCTAAATGCAAATTAACAATAAATACACAAAGAAATAAAATTTAGCCATGCTGTTGTACAAAGTGGACTGAAGTCATTGGGCTGCCTGAATTTAGGACGCAAATTGTCAATCCCCATGACTGTCAGCATTGCCATTTGAAGTGGATCACTTTGCTCTATTGCATCCTTTCTTAAAAACAGGGATTGGAACATTTTAGAATTTCCAGCATAGGAATTTCAATCCCAACACATTTACAAGGCACCACATTGGGGAAAAGTGTATATTACATCAGTTTTTAGCAACCATTACTTCCTTTATGATGTGTATCTTTATTTTAGATGTATTTTTATTCTTTTAAGGACAATGTATGCAATTATAATAAGCCAGGGAGATAATCTTATTATTCACATGCTGTTACAAAAACAAAAAAAGCAGAAACATTCCTAGGACGTGGGGGAAAAAAAATAGTATTAGAAAGAGGCTCAGGCTGGCTCCTCCCTGACTCTCCTGGGTATAAGAAGAGGGGAAGGAAAAATACAACATTTGGTAAGAAGCTGATCTCAATAAAGTTTAGTTATAATCTTCTTGTGCAGTCTCTTTCCGGATCTGGACAACTTTAAAGGGCTGATAACAATCAACTGACATGAAATATATTAAAAAATATACTTGGAACTAGTGACAATTCTTGGATTATTGTTCCTCTGTACAAACTCCTCCATCATGTTCATCAGACTGTAGACATGAGGAAGAATTTGGTGATCCTGACCTGTAAGCATACGGGTATCCACAAAAAGAGCTATGAACATCATTCTTTATTCTGTCAGCATTGTGTGAAAACATTTGCTCCACTGTAACAAACTATGCAGCAATTTTAAGTATGCATTCATTGGATCTGTCATACAACTGTGAAATGGCCTCAGCAAGATTAAGTAGTTGTCACTAATTTCTTACACCTAAATTTATGTAGCAGACTATATTATTTCTTCCTTTCCCTACTAAAAATTAACATTGTCAAATTTATTTTAGCATCCTTCTCTTTCTCATGCTTCTAGTTCTATATACATGTTCATTTCCATAACTTGTTACAAAATAATGGGAATTAAATGGTTGTCATTTTGTTGTTATTTTCTGCCTTCACTCACTTTCAGTGTTGACTTTAAAAAAGCTTGATATTGCAAAAATCCTACTCTGGAAAACTTAAGACGGTTCTCCCAAGCATTAACTAGATAGAGAAAATTAACTTACATTCAAAGCATCTATGTTGATTAGTCATAGCAAGATATTTATCTTATTAGAAATGCATTATAATTACAACCTTTCATGTTCGGTTCATTTGACTTCAGTGCAGTCAGTCTAAAAGAAAGCAATTTATTTTTCTTGACAAAAAATATTACATTTATCCTACCAAAGAATACTTATGATTTTAAGATTTAGGGTTTTTTTTAATCTTGCTTCATTTCTGGATTTTTTTAAATACAAATTTGGAATATTGGAACTATTCTGTATCTATTACAAAGTCTTGCAAAGATTTTTATGTAATAAGAAACTGATTATAAACTGTGAGTCTAAAAATGCAGAACAGTTAGGAATCTCTTGGTTACAGGTATTTATAGAAATCCGTTTCCAAATACTCTTTGCTTTTACTGCTTGCTTCAATCTGATGTGCCATACTTTAATATTATTCTCACTACTGTTCTAATTTAGAGTTATTGTGATGTTTTTAAACTTTACATTATTTTGTATTTAATTATTTTGATTGAGCCATACAGAGAAGTTGGTTGATAAACAGTTGAGAAATGAAATCTGTGAATGCATAAACTGTCAAATAAAGAAACTAAAAGCCATTATCCTTCATTACTGGGCATGCTGCATGAAGGCTAAAGTTCAACAACTCAAAAGCCATAACTTCTCTATTCACCAGTTAATTTAAAGCAGTATCTCCCACAGTTTTAAATATTTATATTGACAGAAATTCTTTTCATGCTTTACATCAAAGTCAGCAACTTTGCACCTGCTGAGGATTATTATATAGTCTTGGATAATGGCTAAGTTCCAAAGGAAGGAGGCAATGGCAAACTACCTTCAAAAACCATGTCATGAAAACTGCAGGGCCCATCTGGGCAGCTGCCAAGAGTCATGACTTGAAGGCATTGGCAAAAAAAAAAAACCCTTGGTGCTCTCTGAGTTTGGTTGTCTTCTTGCAGACATTTCATTAGCAAACCAGGTAATATCATCAATCTCATTTTATATACTGGTGGCTTGTCCTGTCAGTATTAATGGAGTGGTGGGCTGCTGTTTACTGTTAGCTTGCTTGTTTGAGTTGGTAGTTCCTTGATTGGGGCATTGTTTGCTTCTTGATTGTTGGCCTAAAGTTAATCTCAATGTTAATCTCTGCTCATCAGGGTGTTGATTGCTGATGGGGAGGTGTTTTGGTCTTTTTGTTCCTTTTTTACTTTTTGATTGTCTCTTTTGAATGGTGGATAAATATTGTTTTTCTCTGTGTGCCTTTTGTGACCAACTTGTCTGAATGTGAGGCTTCCACTAATTCTCTAGCATTTTTTGACTTGGTTAAGGATACTCACAGTTTCCCAGCTGTCCAAATGTTGTGAAGTTAAGGAGTTTTCATCATGAATGAAGGCAAATATACGTGTCCCGGGATAATGTTGCAGGATCCTGCAGTTTTCATCATGTCTTCTGATTGCTAGTTGCTGTTCATGGATGTGCTGTGCTAGTTTCCTGTCAGTTTGCCCTATGTAGTGGTAGGACAAACAGGGAGTAGAGAAACTTATATATTAATTATATCATCTGATAGCCTGGCTTGGCAAAATAGGCACAAAGTCATATTTGCACTACAGTTAAATCTCTTCCTTCTATACAATCAGATCCATTAATATTTATGCACTTGATAAACTGATACAATATATCCCTATATGGTTTGCATTATTATATTAATTTTTTTTTGTAATTATAGATTTTGTTTCCATTTCCATTTAACGTTAGCTGAAAAATATTAGGTATTTCTTTTTTAAAAAAATTATACTATAATAATAAAATGATAATTCATCTCTTAATGCTAGTGTTAAAATCCTAAATGGCGTGGAATCAAGATTTTTCAAAGATTTACTTCCCACATAACAGGAAATCTCTATTTTGGTAGTGGCCAAAAAAACTACTTGTGATATCATCTATTGGAATGAAATATAGATTGAGGCTTTGTGATCGTGATGCCACAATTCTCTTTCTTGGAAATGTGACTGACATCCAGATTGTCAGGATTTAGGCAGATATAAAAACATCTCCATTGTCCCAAGTTTGAAATGTTTATTTTTTTTAATGGAGCTTATTCTAATTTCTGAAAACATGTATTTTTCCTTTAGATTTGTGTGGATGTTTTAATTGTACATAATTTTTACAATTCTGAGTTACTATGCATGAAAGACAGTATGCATTTTTTAAAAAAATGGTTCCTGGAAATTTGTTCTTACTATTTTAATTGTAAATTCATCAAACCTTGTAAAAGCAATATGAAATGAAAAATTATCTGATTAAATTTTAAAAAAATCCCCAGCATCCTTAATATTTTAGAAGAAACCCAAGATGTTGGATTTTTTTTCCTACTCTTACATTTTGAGGTATTAAGATATATCAGGTTTGTCAGCAGAACTGCAGATATAACTCTATCAATAATCTGTGGCACTTTTGTACTTCCCAGCCAAAGCTATTATACAGTTTTGGATGACAGCCTGCTTCAGCTCCATGTTATGATCCACCGGGACAGAAACTCATAAGAACCTTTCAACACAGATCCGTCATATAAATGGTAATAACTACAGTGATTCAGTTTAGTAGGATGTTCAGAAGAAAGCAGTGAACTGCAAAAGAGACAAAAAGTAGATTGATATTCCCTGACAATTGCAGAAGGATAACATTTACAAGCACCAAGTGATCAATAGAGAAATCTGTCATAGATTCTATGAGAACCTTTCAAATAAGCCCTAACTCATTATATTATTTCGCTGCAATCCTCAGACAAAGAAATATAAGTATGCAAGTTATCCAAAGTAATTATGATTGTTTTTCTTCTGTTTACCAGACATACTGCCTTAGCATAATAAGAAAAACAACAATCATATCAATAAATGTACACTCAATGAATAAAGCATCTGTTGAACAATTAGCTCAGCCCTCTTTAATTTTGATTTTTATATTGTATTTCATAAGTGGGGGATTTTTTAGGGTTTGAGGTTTTTTTGCCTTCTTGATCCTGTCCATAATTTGAGGTTTAGAAGTATATCTATACAAATATATCTATGTGTATTCACAAATATGTGTTTTCTATAGACCACCCAACCAAACAGAGGAAATAGATGAACTTTTGGCTGGACAGTTAACTAAGGTATGTAGGAAGTGCACCACAATAGTAATGGAGGCTTTAACTACCCTGACATCAATTGGAAAACCAATTCGGCATCAAGTGGAATATCAAGCAGGTTCCTGACAAACCTCTCTCAATAAGTAGAGAAGGGAACTAGGGGGTCAGCCATACTGGACTTAATTCTCACTAACAAAGATGAAATAATAGAAGGTATTGAAGTTACAGGAACCTTGGGGGCGGGTGAGTGATCATGCAATATTGGAATTCAACATTATGGAACAGGATGATCTAATATCTGACCTAGGTCTTTTGTACACATGAAGAGC
>NW_015401267.1:0-5110 GCF_001527695.2 Protobothrops mucrosquamatus
TGCCGTCGGCCAAGCAGTGTCGGCTGGCGACCCCCAGGGGGAGGGCCTTCTCTGTGGGTGCCCCCGCCCTCTGGAACGAACTACCCCCTGAGATCCGGATGATTCCGGATCTCCTTACTTTCCGCCGCGCCCTCAAGACATGGCTTTTCCAGCAAGCAGGCCTGGCCTAGGGAGGATTTTAAATTGGGTTCACTTTTTTTAGAAAATTTTAAATAGCACAACCCTAAAATATTTGGTTTTAATTGGTTTTATTTGGTGGGGATTTAAATATGTTTTTGTTTTTTAAATATGTTGTGAGCCGCCCTGAGTCCCGTTGGGAGAAGGGCGGGATATAAATCAAAAATAAAGTAAAGTAAAGTAAAGAGTGTGAAGTAGCAGGATTGGTTGACTGTTAGCTGCTATATTTAGTAGTTCTAGGGCTTGCTAATAACTAGTTCCTGTTTATAGCTGGTTTGGGATTGCCCTGATTTGATCAGGAATGGAAAAAACATCAGAAATTATTTCCCTTGATCCAATCTAAAAAGTAACATCTCTCTTCTGTCTTTTTGCTCATCATTCAATGTTGTGCTCTCTTGCATTGTACTATTTCCCTGGTGCCTTGGGAAGCAATATGATAAAAAATTACAAAACAAGTTTAAGACGGCTGTTCCATCTGACTACCTCTTTAAAGATGAAGCTATTTATTGCCAAAGCTCCTAAAAATATGAAAAAGTAACGTTGTCAATAAAATACCACTGCAGAGAAAAGCTGGTGGAAAAGAAGGATTTTAAAAATATGATTGCTCAGCAGGCAGAGCACAGCAACAGTTGACACAGCCACTGTTTGACAAATGTTTTTCTTCCTCTCAAAGAAGTTTTGAAAAGGGAAATAATTTTAAACATCAGAGAACAATATCAAATGGGCCCATCCCCTTCCTCTTTGCCCAATTGTCCCTTCAGCAAAATGGCAGGCAACTGTTTTTTGCTGAAGAGTAGAAACAGATGACACTACCTCCTATTATTTTCTTGCTCAGCTTCAAAGGGATCTGAACCTGTGTTTCTCTGCTTCTCTTCTGAACTACACTTCTCTTGTCTATTTGGGGCAGAGTTCTTTGGTTGGTTGTCGGCTAATTACTGTCAGTAAAAGCAGTTCACTGGCCATTTTACTGAGTAAATACCATCCTTTCAATTGAGCCAAAGCTTATTGTAGTAACACATCTCACTGAATCCAGATGCATAAAGCATGGCCCTGTTCTCTTGGAAGAAACACTTTCAAAGATCAGGGATGGGCAACTATGGCAACTTTATGACTTGTGGACTTCAACTCCCAGAATTCCTTGCTGGCTCAGGAATTCTGAAAGTTGAAGTCCACAAGTAATAAAGTTGTCATAGTTGCCCACCACTGTCCAGCACCATCCTTTGATGCATCAGTTTGCACGATGACTGATGTATTTATATAAAAATACTGGAGGACTACTGCCTGACTCAACTGTTGTTTAACAGCATCAAAAGCCTTTTGATGCTCTGGAAGCCCTTGAAACACTTTTTTTTCCATCAAACCACATACAGGTGTTGCTATTTTTGCTTTTCTGGGAAGATATTGGGACAATTATTGTACTGAGTCAAGAAATATAAGGACGCCTTATCTATCTTGTGGAAGTGCCATGTCCCTTATGGATTTAATTTTCTCCTCATCAGGCCTACACCAGTCAGTATATGGCCCATATATTTAACAGAGTCTACTTAAATTGGATTTTAAGTCAACAAGCTGAATATTTTTACCACACACAGTCTTCGTTACCTGATGGAAAATCTGATCATACTCTTTTGGAATCTTTGCTGCAACAACTTACTATCAACTATCATATATATTCCATTTTTCTCATTTTTTTTGTTGAAATACTTCACTAGAAAACTTTAGCTGAAATGGAAACAAAATCTTCTCCAAGGGGGTATGACATGTGCATAGCCTCAAGGTCTCTTCATATAATTTTACCTGCCAATATCCATCCTTCTTATCAAGAATAAATATCATTATTCCTGCCAAATAACTCCAACCTTGTAGAAATGGTATAATTCTGTCTACATACAGCTTTATGTAGATCATGAAATCATGAGAATCCAACATGATACTAACCCAATCTATCCTATCCTCTCGATATTATTCCCGCTTTTTCCATGCCAGATAGTGTCTTTCACTCTATCCAGTATAACAAATGGAACCTTCCTACAAACATGTATAACAGGAATAACTGCCAGATCAATGTGAATAGAGTGAGACTCTTCAAATTCACCCAAGACCTCAAAAATAGGACTTATTTTATTTATATCAAAATAAACAACAATTAACTGATGCTGACTCAATAGTTTGACTTATATTCATTATATCAATCTGATGAATCTCAATATTGGCACTGATGAATGATTTGTTACAGGAAGCAACATTTTTGTTTTTTCTTTGCAGCCTGGCATTTTGAAAGAATGGTTCCTAAGAAGTGAATAGGGGTTCTTCCATACCAATAAGACACCGATCTTAGGTAATATGTTCTTGCCTGGAAGTTCGCAAAACTTTTTTAATAGCAAGATATTTATCTCTGTCCCAATCTCCAATTTAAATTTCACTCCTAGCCCTTTTATAATCACATCAGCACGAATGTCCTACAGCATGGATAGGGGTGTTGCATCGATTCCCCAAATAACAAACTCAGTCATGAACTTGATGTTTCTTTTGTTTTTTACGCACAGTTGATATCTCATTTCTATACATTTTAACAAAACAGTTTCTCATGCCATAAGTCTTTCAAATGAATGACAACATCAAGGCTGATGCTTTGTTCCATCAAAAGAGCACAAGTTGTATTTCCCTTTAGATGTTAAATTCAGTTTCAGACACCCATACTGAGGCTTTATGATATCCCTTTTATGCAGCATATACTGTATACAAGTCATGAAGTAACTGCCATAGCCTGTAGTTGTGCTTTAGTTAGTTCTGCTGCACAACATATATCAATAGAGTTTTGTTTTAACAAAGTAAGGTCACGCTGCCTTAAAAGTTTTTCCTTTATTTGATCATCAAGTACCCTAAATACAGTCTGCTCTCTTACCATGAGTCATTACCAAAACCAAATTCTCAACTGTGTGTGTACAAGTCTGAGAATAACAACAACAACAGAAGGGCCAGAAAAACTGGCTTTGCAAACTGACCTGGGAATTTAGGTGCAGAGTCCTTGAAATAGCTGCACTTTTATTGAATGGCTGTGCTATCCTGGTGGCTGTACTGTATGGCATTTAATAGTTTCATTCTTTTTAATGCTTAATATTGTTCTTGTGGCTTTGTTAATTTTTGAGTTTTGGTCCTGTTTATGTTTTTAATTGCAAGCTGCCCAGAGTCACAAATGTGAGATGGGCAGCTAGATAAATTAATTAAAGAAATAATTAATAAAATGTTCAAACCCAGCATTTCAGTGGGGAGTGCAATATGTCCTAAACTTCAAAAGAATTTATTCAATATCTTCAGGGCTTGCAACATAAACTGCTGAAGCCTCTTCCCCCCCCCTCCCCCCCGCGTACTGTAGCAAAATGGCATTTTGACATTTCTTAGAAACCCTATCTGCTCCAAATGCATCTAAGTACAAACAAAAACTATTTCTGAGATAAAGTTCCCTGTAGTATCGATGGAGCATAGACCCTAAGGAAATCCATACTCACAAAGTCTGACATCATCTTGTGTCTATCGTCTGCAAGAGTCAACAAAGGCTGAATGACTGCAGAAGATTTTGTAGGCCTTCAGCACAGAAATAGTTACAGTGGTTTCTATATTGGAGCATTGCACTAATATATTGGTGAATCTGAATTGCTAATAATTCTGCATGGCTATAGCTAAAGAAACAAAAACTTAGTTTACAAAACTAGACAACAGACACACAGACGAAGTAATTTGCAAGGAAGCATTAGCAGCTTCAGGTCACGCTGGGTAATTGAGGAGTAAATGATTATTTAAAGCAAGTTTTCCCTGTTACTTCAGAAAGAAGCTCTCCTCCAGCATTTCTCTTTGAACCGAATGATTATTTAACTATAGCAAATTCAAAGTAATAAACATTCTGGTGGAGTAAGCAAGGCAGTAATTTTGAGAAATTGAGGTTTCAGGATGCTAGCCCTTGCTTTTTGGATTCCCATTAATGAATCTTAATGCGCTGTGAACCTCATTAGCAAAAACAGGTTTAAAGGCGCCCTTGGATTGTGCCTCATCATCGTTCAATCTGTGTGCTCTAGAGCCAGAGACGCCAGTTTTTTGAGCAGTTGCTCTTTCAAAAAGGGAAGCTGCCAGGTTTTTTTTTCCTCAATCTTCTTGGCTGGGTGTCTTCTGAAGGCTTTCAGATCAACTGCTTCTGGGAATAGGTCACATCCAGAAGAATTCTATTTTTATCAGGATTATTACTCTTTCCTTAAGAAGCATGACACAAATCCCCAATGATGGACTAGCTTTGAGGCAGTAATTGTTCATTTCCCCACTACTACCACCTTCCCTTAAGTAAGAAGTGGAACAGATAGTTAAATGTGTATAGGAGTTTTCTATCTTTATCTATCACTGTCTATATATCTATATATCATCTATCTATAACTACATATCTATATCATCTATCTATATCTTTGTCTCTATCTCTATCTCTCTATCTCTATGTAGATATAGATATAGATGATATAGATATAATGTGGTGCAGTGTGATGCGGTGGCTCAATGGTTAAGATGCTGGGCTTGTTGGCTGGAAAACCAGCAGCCTGGGTTCAAGACCTAAGTGCCACCTGACAGGGTGAGTTCCCGTTCTTGCCCCAGCTCCTGCCAACCTAGCAGTTCAAAAGCATGCAATGCAAATAGATAAATAGGTACCACTTTGGTGGGAAGGTAACAGTGAATAAGGAAACAGAAATAGCGGAAACAGTGGAAATGCACCCTAAAGTCAGCAATGACTAGCGGAGTAAAATCCGCAGGGACTTCTTTACCTTATCTTTTATAAATATAGATTATAGACATATAGATAATATCTACATGTAGATGTATAGATATATGGATAGATATAGACATATAGATATAGATAACATCTGTTCCCTTCTTTTCTATCTTTGCACCATTT
>NW_015401268.1:0-5110 GCF_001527695.2 Protobothrops mucrosquamatus
TTCCTAGTAAGGCCGCCTTTTGCAATTGACTAATAGCAAATTTGTCAATGCCAATGGTGTTCAAGTGGTGCTCCAGTTGTTTTGGAATTGCACCTAAGGCGCCTATTACTATTGGTACTACTTTTGCTTGCTTTTGCCACAGTCTTTCTATTTCTATTTGTAGGTCTCTGTATTTTGTTATCTTCTCCAGTTCTTTCTCTATTATTATTATTATTATTATTATTATTATTATTATTATTATTATTATTATTATTATTATTATTATTATTATTATTATTATTATTATTAAACATCTCAGCTTGGAACATTCAAAATACCCTTTCCAGCTCAGATGTTTTGCACTTAAAATACTCCAGGAAGGTCTAAAGTACTCTTCTGACTCTTCAACTAGGAGCTGAAATGGAACATCTGAGCTCAACACATTCTGGATTTCACAGGTTTTATGGACCCCCAGGCACAAGCGTTGAAAGCCTAATCAGCTGTCTGTTTCCCAAAAAATTGCTCCCTGGATGATGCTACTGTTCTCCTAAGCAGCCTTTCCAAGATGGATGTGCTCACTACAGTTCCCATCACTGTAAATAAGACATGGCCACGGGCTACCTCGGGGTGACTGCAGCCCATCAGTGGTTTTCTTATGCCTCAGAAGAGGATCAGGAAAAAAAAAATACTTTCAGCCCAGCAAACATGGAAGCAATGTTCCTTTATCTATGACACAACATGATTTGCAGCAACTGATTGCCCGGCTATTATGAAACCACCCTTGCTTTTCCAAAAGGGACATCAACAACCAGCAGAATGAGTCAAGCAAGCAAGCAGAAGAAGCCACAAGACACGGCGCCTTCTGTGCAGAAAAAATGAAAGCCTCATCTTATGCAAACCGCCTTAAAGCATTCGTCTGGTTTGGACCAGCATCACTGCTAATTCACCTTCGAATGTTGGTGAGATTCTCGACATGGGTGCGATTGGCGCCCTAATAATATGAAGGTGATTTTTAAAAAATTACCTCTAAAAAGGGATGTCTAGGGCAGGGGTAGGCAACCTTGGCTCTTTTATGACTCGTGGACTTCAACTCCCAGAATTCCTGAGCCAGCATGGCTCAGCATGAAAACCTCTCCATTTCTCCTCAGCGTGGCTGGCTCAGGAATTATGGGAGTTGAAGTCCACGAGTCATAAAAGAGCCAAGGTTGCCCATCCCTGGTCTAGGGAGATTCTCAGTCATCCAGGTCATGGTTGTCCCAAAGATGCTTTTTCAAGAGACAACTGAGCTTTTTTGTTCAATTTTGAATTTTGAACAGCCCTCTCTCAACAGAGGGGGAGGGATACGACATCATCCATCTCCAGTCTTTCAGCAGTTCCAAGAAGGCTCCACACCCATTTGCACCACTCAGATGACCCTGAGGACACAGATAAATCTCCAAGTGGCCTCAACGGCTCTCTAAAAGAATGCAAATGACCAGCTGTCTGCAAGGAGTATAAATCCTTCTATTCCCCACCATCCAGTCAGAGCTGGAGAAGCTTCTTGGGTGAGAAGCGAAATGTCTTCTAAGGAAAAACAAGAAAGTCCAGTTGCCTCCTGAAAAAGCACCTTTGGGATTCTAAACAGGAAACTAACCATCACACAGTGGGGCATTTACAGAACAACAGAGTTAGAAGGGACCTTAGAGGTCTTCTAGTCCAACCCCCTGCTTGAACAGGAAGCCCTATACCAGGGGTAGGCAACCTTGGCTCTTTTATGACTTGTGGACTTTAACTCCCAGAATTCCTGAGCCAGCATGGCTCAGCTTGGAAACCTCACCCTTTTCCCTGTGTGGCTGGCTCAGGAATTCTGGGCGTTGAAGTCCACGAGTCATAAAAGAGCCAAGGTTGCCTACCCCTGCCCTACACCATTCCAGAGAAATGGCAGTCCAGTCCAGTCTCTTCTTAATACTTTAAAAGTGTATTGCAGTTCACGAGTATTCTTGCACGCCTTATGTCACTGTTTCTTAAGTCCCCACACTTACAAACATTGCATCATCCCCCATGGTCCTGTGATCGAACTTTAAAAATTTTAAATTAAAGCATGGTCCCCCAAGATGCCCGCAGCAGCCCACAAAATCAAAATGATTGCTAGATATTGAAAATATTTGCAAAATTCAAAACGTCGCTCTTCCATTATTATTTTTATTTGTTCAAAAATAAGGCTTTTCATGTTTCATTTATGTTAATATCTAATGGGTTTCATGTTGTTATTATTGTATGCTTCAGTAAATACAGATAGTCCCTGATTTACAGTTATGTGTTCAGGGACTGTTCAAAATTATGATGCCATTGGATAAAGGGACCTATGACCTGCAGCCTAATAGCTACCCTACTATAATTCCCAGGATCTCCTCCACTCACTGAGGCACTGAGCAGTGTTCCAATATCTCAGGGGCTGCCACAAAGAAGAGGGAGTCAAGCTATTCTCCAAAGCATCTGAAGGCAGGACAAGAAGCAATGGGTGGAAACTAACCAAAGAGAGAAGCAACCTAGAACTAAGGAGAAACTTCCTGACAGCAAGAACAATTAACCAGTGGAACAACCTGCCTCCAGAAGTGGTGAATGCACCAACATTGGAAGTTTTTAAGAAAAAACTGGACAGCCATTTGTCCAAAATGGTATAGGGTTTCCTGCCTGAGCAGGGGGTTGGACTAGATGACCTCCAAGGTACCTTCCAACGTTGTTGTTGTTGTTGTTGTTATTATTATTATTATTATTATTATTTGACTTCCAATGTAGTGGTTGAAAGCCTGCAGCAAGGAAGGAAAAGGAACGTATTGCTCTTTATAATCTGTGATCCGATAGCTGCATCTCAAAAAAGATACCGTAGATCTCAAGGAGATTTTTAAAAAGGCAAGGAAAGCATTTAGGAGACTAAAGCATCTTCCCCATGTACATTTGAGGCGTTCTACAAAGCTTCAAGCAAAGATAGAGACAGGATAGATAGAATGTTTTGAATTTCTCTTTCCCAGGCTATTTGCAGAACCAACGGAGACTCCGTGATAAATTAGCAATGACCATCTGCTGACTGAGGGATGTAGATATTCCTTCATATCTCTCTCAGCCTCAGAGCGATTCCTCAAAATGAGAATTGTGCTAAGTATGGGTTTCGGGTTTCGGGAAGATGGCAAAGAACCTGAGAAAGAGAGATTTGGAAATGCATTGTGGTGTTCATCTTTTGACCCAAAATGATGCACTAGATCAGAGATATCCAACCATGGCAACTTTTAAGACTTGTGGACCACAACTCCCAGAATTCCATAGCCAGCCATGCTTTAAGACTAGGGGTCTTCAAACTCGGCCCTTTTATGACTTGTGGACTTCAACTCCCAGAATTCCTCAGCCAGGCAAGCTGGCTGAAGAATTCTGGGAGTTGAAGTCCACAAGTCATAAAAAGGCCGAGTTTGAAGACCCCTGCTTTAAGACTAGTGGACTTTAACTCCCACAATTCTAGTGGACTTCAACTCCCATAATTCCCCAGCCAGGAATTCTGGGAGTTGAAGTCCACAAATCTTAAAGTTGCCAAAGTTGAAGACTCCTGGACTAGACTGATCTCTGGCCTACCTCAAAGGGGTCCTTCTTTCCTTGGAGATAGGCCAGAGATCAATCTAGTCCATCATTTGGGGTCAAATGCTGGCCAGCCCAATTTATTTGCAAAACGTCCTTTCAGTTTGACTAATTCTGAAGGGTTTAAAGAGGGTTAATGTTATTATTTAAAAACAGGGACTCCTCAATACATGACTGTAAGGAACCTGCCCATTATGTTCATATGTCACAACAGTTGCAAAATGGATCAGTTATGTAACCGATCTGATTTTACGAACTTTCTTGCAGCAGTTGGTAAGCGAACACAGCTGTAAAGTGAGTCAATAGTTAACTACAGTTGTGGTTTTGTCAAACGCTGGATGTGTAACCATTTTCAGGAAAACCACCATGCCATGCAGTCGCATGACCACAAAATGCTGCAAATCTTTGTACATGTTCTGAGCATCAGAACTTCAAATTCAAGTCTCCTTTTTCAGGTCCGTCGTAACTTCAAACGGTCACTAAACAACCGCTTATAAGTCGAGAACTATCTGTATGGCTTTAATACCATTAATCAGTTGGCTGTCCAAGATTCCCAAATTCCATTTCTTTTTGGTGGGAAGTTTGCCCATGAGTAAAAGCATTATTTGATTAACAAAACAAAAAACAAAAAAAATCCAAAAAAACGTCTGGCCACCACGTTTCTGTCTGAAGAACAGGACGCTCCTCGGAGGCGATCAGAAAATCTGAAGATCGTATGAATCAGCAAGTAAACAAAAAAAATGCAGATTCCACAGCAGAAATATCGTAAAAGGGAGCATGAACACTTCCAAGATTTAGTGCCTTTTCATCTAAAGTGGTTCCACCATCAAATACGTGCCCGTTGTGATCAGCATCAGCTGGAATGCTGACACAGTGACAAACTGCAGAAGTTCAGCAAAAAATCTTTGGCTCCGGAAAGACAGTTCAAGGCAATAAAACAAACGAAATTGTCATTTATGGCACACTTGGTAAAAAAAAAAAATCTGCTTAGATCTCCCGTGCCCCATTAATTGTATTCCAGACACAATCAAATATCAATAATTCATTAAACGTCCTTTACTTGAAAACTATTAAAAGGAGGCCTTTTATTTCGTCTTTTTTGTTTGTTTGTTGTTTGTTTCTTTGTGGAACACCTGGTCCCAATCTGGGATCCCGTTCTGCCTTTTGCAAAATCATTACAGCGATTATTCAGGCTTGTGATTCCCAAAAAGACTAGGTTATAAATTGGCTTCTCTTAAGTTAATCAAGGAGAGGAGCAACCTAGAACTAAAGACAGAATTTCCCAACAGTGAGGACAATTAATCAGTGGAACAACCTATTTATTTATTTTTATTTATTAAATTTATATACCGCCCTATCTCCCTTACGGGACTCAGGGCGGTGAACAGGCGATACTAAAAACCACGATAATAAATAAATAGTTTCTGTTTTAAAATCGAATTAAATAACAGGCCTGTTCTAAAAACACACCCATACAAAAAACCCCACTGAAACATAATCGAACTACGCCAGGCCGGCCGCACGG
>NW_015401269.1:0-1492 GCF_001527695.2 Protobothrops mucrosquamatus
GTGTGTTCAACCTCAATATGGTTTCCCCTCCTGTTCTTGATGGGCATTATAATCTGTGTTCTTCTTTTTTTGGTTGGGTGATTTACTAAATTTGTTTTTTTTAAAATATAACTTATTATTCTGCAAAATATGAAATATAAAACACAAATAAATAAGAAAAAGAAAGAAATAGAAAAAGGGTAACTTCCAACTTTCTTCAATACAGTTACAGATATAAAATACATTAATCTTTTGATCCAAAGTTCAATATTACACAATCACACACAATTCTAATTGGCAAATCCCAAAATTAATATAACATTGCTTTTGGTTTTAGCAAAAAGTCAAAAGTGTTTCCACATAGAAACAAAGCTAACAAAGTCTTTTCTTTAATTAAGGTATTTAATTCTGCCATCTCGGTTGGTTCCATTAACTTTACCATTCTGGGAATCTTAAGTCTTTCCATCTCTGTATCACGCATCCTTCTTCATCCATGGGAACAAACCAGGAACAAGTTGACAAGCAGTTTTATTCTGTGTAGTAATAAAGTCAGTGCTGGCAGTGATCTGCTCCCAGCGCTTTACATAGCCTCCCCCACCCTGCAGTTCCACCCCCAATCAACACGCCAGCATCCGGCCTTCGGATGTAAAAAGCAGCATTCCAACGCCCGGCCTCCTTCCTGCCGCTCTTTGATTCAGGTGTGTGTCCCAATGGTGTCTGCTCCGGCTGCTCCTGCCTGGAGTGGCGTTGCCAGGACTCCTTCTGCTGATGGACGCATCCTGAGCCCTGTGCCGCCAATCCAGAGTCATGGGGCTGTTACGGCTCTCCCCCACGCTGGTAAGCTGACCCAGAAGCCGGCTCTCTCCCACGCCGGTTAGCCGACACAGAAGCGGCAGGCTGTTGGGCTTCTGTAGGATGCCTGCCCATTGGCGACGTCGTCGCGCCGCATCCTGCGCCGCCAGTAAACTTGAGCCGAAACCGGAGCCTGCTGTGATGAAGCGCCGACCAGCCGACCCTTCCAGCCGCCGACGGGTCATCCTGGTGCATGCCGCCGACGCCCGTGGTCCATGCCCAGTCGGCCCTGCAGAGCTGACAATGCCGGAGCCTCTCACACCGCCCGGTGTGTCTTTCAGAAGTGATAAAGAGAAGCCTTATCCATCTGTATAGCCCAAGACATTCAGACACATCTTGTGAGAGCATTATACAGCATAAGTATCCCATCGAGCGTATAGTCAAGGCCATGGTTTTCCCAGTTGCAATGTATGGCTGTGAAAGTTGGACCATAAGAAAGGCTGAGCGCAAAAGAATTGAGGCCATTATTCCTGTATGAATACTGCACAACTTTTTTCTTTCTTCTGTCAACCACCATTTATATATTCATATTAATATAATAAGATATGCAGATGATACCACTCTAATGGCAGAAAGTGAAGAGGAACTAAAGAGCCTCTTGATGCGGGTGAAGAAGGAGAGTGCAAAAGTTGGCTTGAAACTCAATATTAAGAAAACCAAA
>NW_015401269.1:9608-12839 GCF_001527695.2 Protobothrops mucrosquamatus
GCCATCCTTCATAGGGATTAAGCAAAGTTCTTAGAACATGACCCCATTAGCTTGGGACATGTTTGTACCCTGAGAGAATACTAAGTGATTGTGTTACTTACTATTCTGGCTCCAGTTTTGCAAATATAGGGTTGTCATGCATAGTGTTGAAACTAACCATATGTTGAAATTACAGATTGCTGCCAGCTTGTTATCTATATTTTCCTTGGATCTTTATTGTAAGGTTTTAAATTTATTAGTGAAGGACTACAGTACATGTCTTTCAACCATTTTAATTCAGTTTGGTGGAAGAGAAATGGGATTTAGTTTTTTCCTTCCAAACGATAAGAAGATTTTGCTGGATTTTTCACAAGTGAAGTGGAAGGCTCTTGGCTTAGTTATAAGGTGGGCATACTGTATATGAATATCCTTTTTAAAATAATCCTGTCATTTCTGGCTTTCCGTAGTTCAACTAAATTGTAAGGAATACATAATGAGGGAATTCCATATATAGGTCTTTCTTCGTTCAGGAAGCATGCAGCTACCATAACATCAGAGGGATGGAAAGATTTGTGACAAACAACAACAGAACCTATGCCTGATAATCTCTTGTCAGTTTACAGTAATCAGGGACAGTTAAAAAAATGTCTTTTACATTCCAAATCAACCTCAGGTGAATAAAAATAAAATCTCTTTTGGAGAAAACATTCAAGAATTTGGAAGACAGATTTGACATGGTATTAATGTCATTGATGCAAAGGAGAAAGGATGACCAGTTTCAGATAATCGAATAGTCAGTGCTCCCATTGTTGCATTGTTTTGTCCTAGGGATATTCATAACTTCCTGATCACCGTGGGAAAATAAAGCACCCTCAAATATGATCTCTGATCTGCATTTCATTGAATCCTCGGGGAGCTGCATGTACATTTTGCAGTCTTGTGAATCTCTCGTGAGTCTATCAGTTTCCATGGTTTGACGGATGTTGAAGTTAACTGAAAGGCTTCTGTCAACTAACCAATATTGTAGAACTGTTTAGTTAACTAACCACAAAAATATTCAACCTTGGCTGTCCATGGAATGATCATAGACGAGGGAGATTTTGGGAAGAGGGGAAAGTCAATAAAGTCCATCATGACTTTCCAGCCTATGTGAACAAGTATATGGGATTTGTAGTAATGACTGTACGGTAACTTAATCTCTTCCTAAGATACTGTTGCCTTGCCTTTGGTGTTATTAATAAGATTTAAGATTTTTTTTAAAAAAAATTATTTATTTGCATCTGGCCTTCATTACTTTCACAAATAAGTCAAGACAGCAAACATATCCAGCGCACCTTCCTCTATTTTTCCCACAACAACAACCTTGTGAGGTGTGTTGGGCTAAGAGAGAGAGTGACTGACCTAAGATCAACCAGACGGCTTTCATGGCTAAGGTGGGACTTGAACTCACAGTCTCCTGTTTTCTAGCCTAATGTCTTAACCATTAATTGGCAGGCAGCTGTAGATCTTGAATGAGGATGACATCCTTAGAGAGCTTAACTCAGTGCTGTCATGAAAATTGTGTGTAATTGTCATTGTTTGTTACCTCCTTTGCCAGAAGTGTGTTGTGAGTAGAACTAGTTGAGGCATGCCTAAATAATGTAAATTAGAAACAAATCTGTCACCAGTAGGAGACAGTTTGTAAAAGACAGAGATATTTAGGGGGGGGGGGAAGCAATGGGTTTGGATTAGCTTCATCAGAAATATTTCAAAAGGAAATGGAACATTTCCGTCAAGTCATATGGTCACTTGATTTAATCTCAGTGAGTATCATATGATCTGTGAATGTACATAAACACAAGCTCCATTCCCCCTAAAAATTTGTGTGTGCCTGCTAACGAATAATACTGTAGTTTTAATTTTTTTTTACATTGATGTGAAGCAGTTTTTATTGTTGACACAGATTCAAGGATTTCTTAATAAGAGTGAATGCTTGAAGCTTACTAAATAAGAGAGAAAGTTGATTTGTTTTTTTGAATACTTCAATGTGAATAGCTTGGAGATATAAAGTTGAAGATTTGATGTTTGGTGAAAGAATATCTATGGCCTGCATTGAATAATTGCTGAGTGTCTGCTGTGTGTAGGGTGGGATATGTATAGTACTACAGTAAAGTAAGTTTTCCTGAGAAGAAGTGCAGGCTGCATACAGTATGATGATCCGAATAGAGACAAGTCTGGTTTTTCTACTAAAAGTAATGTGAAGCTGGGATTGTCCCTCCATAGCCTGAAGTCAGAAATTGGTTTTTCTAAAGTTGAGAAAGCAAAAGAGCAAATAAAAAACTTCTTCTTATATCTGCAAATAGATTTCTATGAAATTCATGGGTACGGTATCTATAAAATTCCCAGCAACTCCAGTTAGTGTGGCCAGGAATAATAAATGCTGGGAGTTGTCATACAGCAACATCTGTAAGCAGCAGCTCTTTTCTCTGCTATCCAGAATAAAAGAAATACTGATTGAAAGGCATAGGGTGAGATTGGGATAATAAAATAGGAGGTTTATATGCCATGTGGGGCACTAAAGAACTAAACAGTGGTTTTCAAGTATGGGCAGTTTGTGGCCCTCCAAATGTTGATTTGTTTTAACTTTCAGGAACCCTGCCTGGCATGACAGGTTATTAGATATGTTGAGGACTATTCTGAAACATCTAGAAGCTGAGGCAGTGTTTACATTTAGTTCAGAGCATGGAAGGGAAAAATAAATAATGTAAAGCATGGAAGGAGAAAATAGACTTATTTTGCACAAATGCATTTGGTATTTCTAAATGACAAAGTCATTCTCTTGTGGTTTATTTATAGTTTTTTGGCAATCTGAGCAAGTAACTATTCACGGAATGTACAGTGATTTCCAAGTTCTCAGATATATCTGCTTGGAAATTTAATTCATATATCTAATTTGACAAGCTTTTCTTTGAAAAAAAAAAGACAGTTTTAAGGCAGGCATGGAGGTCTTTCCTGAACTGTAACTACCATCATTAGCTTTGTCTGTTAAAGATACTGAGAAAATTAATCCCTTATGGTTCTCCAGTACAGGAGACGGAGACTCCACCAATGGGTTTCCTTTGTCTGCCTGCTCTTGAGACCAAGTATGCAAAACTTGTCACGCCCCTTCCTGCTGGTAATCCAGTCTTAACTTGGTCTCCGCTCTTGATGACTCGTTTTGGCTTGGCTCTCAGCTAGATCAGGTTAGACAATTAATTATCCATTGGTGAAGTC
>NW_015401269.1:20479-22219 GCF_001527695.2 Protobothrops mucrosquamatus
AAATTTAATTTATATGCCGCCCTTCTCCCAACGGGACTCAGGGCGGCGCACAACATATTTAAAACAAAACATAAATACATTCCCCCCCGATAAAACCGAATTAAATCAAATTTTAAAGTTGTGTCTCTGTCAAATTGTTAAAAGATAAACCCCAAATAAAATCCTCCCTAGGTCAGGTCCGCTTGCTGGAAGAGCCATGCACAGCATTTCGCTGGTCTAATAATTTAGTCACTCTGTCAAAGAATGAAATAAGATTGGTTTGGCATGATCTGTTTTTAACAAACCCATGCTGGCTGCTAGTTATAAGAGTTATAATAAGAGTCAGTTACCAAGTGCCTAAGTTTTTAATCGTGTGACCATGGGGATGTTGCAATGGTCATAAAGTGTGAAAAACAGTCATAAGTCACTTTTTTTCAGTGCTGTTGTAACTTAGAACCGTCACTAAATGAATGGCTGTAAGTCAAGGACTACCTGTGTATTCTGTGGGTTTCATCTCCAAAAGGAGCTTTGATGGAGGGCTGCGGAGTGTTGTTTCACCTTCAAAGAACCCTGTTTGATCCTGGAAAAAGATGGAATTGCTTTAAGGTGCTACAGATAGGGGTTATATTCACAGACCTACTTTACTGCATCTATTTTGCGTGTTTTTTTTTCTTTTACTTCAAAAGCATTACATGCAAATGTGCACTTCCTATAGTGCTCTTCTGACTTGTTTATCGGTATTACCACAGTTTCTGTGGGCACCTAATCCGCAATCACATCAAATTGGGGAGGCAGACATCATGGCGATTTGAACAATTTTTCTGTCGCAATCTTCAAAATTGTGTCAGACAGCAGGAGGAGATATTCACACACCAACCCAGGTCTTTCCTCATGTCAAGTAACATTGCAACATAGCTTCCTGATTTCGTTATGGGAATGAATGCCAACCTATTAATTATTAGAGTTCACCAGTCCTTGCGATTCATAAACAAGTCTTGTAACATCCATTCTCAACGACAGGCCACATATGATCTTGGAAGATAGGGTGTGACTATTCAGCACTAAGCAGGATACGTTTTGTGATGCCCAACTCTCGTACGAGTGAAGTACAAATAGCAGTTTGTAATATGATAAACAAATCTTTGCTGTTGCAGTTAAAAATTAAAATAAACCTGGGCTTGACCAGCTAAAACATAGAACATTTGTTGACTTAACAGATGTTTGCTTGGAATGCTATAAATAAAACTCTAGTTGGAAAGGCTGAACCTGGTCTTTTTGGATGGCACTAGTTTAAATGTTTCATGGGCAATTTTGGAAATAAACAAAGCATTAAAAAGAGTGAAAGACTTTGAGGTTTTTATCTTTTTCCAAAATCTGGTAGTTCCTTTCAACAAAATAAGATTAAATTACTTGGGATTATTTTCTAAATGTTGTATTCCACATCAAAGAAACCTTGCTTCTAAAGTAATATTTGTTTTCTTAATTTTGAAAGAAATTACTTTTTTTATCCTCTTGCAGCAAAAATACCTTATGGCGTGTTAAAATCTGGCATTTTTTTTTTTAAAAAATGACCTAAACCTTCATGGATTAATCTGTTTGTACTTCTGTATTTGGATTTAAACAAAAACATATGGATATAGAAATGTACACTGAAAAGTGCAGTGTGGCCATTTAAGTATGTTTACTTTTCTGTTCCTGTATGCAGCATTTGCAGATTCTTGACCCATAGACTAATCCAAAGTATAATAGATCTAAATCTCC
>NW_015401269.1:30899-36009 GCF_001527695.2 Protobothrops mucrosquamatus
CACCTAATGAGAAGGAAGGACTCACTGGAGAAGGGCCTAATGCTGGGAAAGATCGAGGGCAATAGAAGAAGGGGACGACAGAGAATGAGGTGGCTGGATGGAGTCACTGAAGCAGTAGGCGTGAACTTAAATGGACTCCAGAAGATGGTAGAGGACAGGAAGACCTGGAGGAACGTTGTCCATGGGGTCGCGATGGGTCAGACACGACTTCGCAATTAACAACAATTAACAACAATTAATATAATAAATAGACCTAATTCAAAACAGCTCAAGATGGTACTGTATACAAAACCAAACTAAAAAATAAAACCATAAAGGAACAAGATCAAAAAGAATTACCAGTATAGCCCAGTTCCATAGTTCACACCAAGAGTCCAATCTTAACTGCATTATGAAATACAAGTAAAGCTGGTTTAGGGAGTAAGGTATAGAGCAGGGGTGTCAAACTGCCGGCCTGCGGTCCGGTTGCATCATGCAGAGGCCACACCCACCCCAGCTCCGGCAATGGAAAAAAAAGTTGCGATACGTCACAACACGTCACGTGATGTGGTGAGTTTGACACCCATGGTATAGAGGATTCCATGCTTTTTAACTCACATGGGTTAGAGATATGGAGTGCCCTTCTCAGGACACAATACATAGGGTAAGCTGATTTTTGACCAGAGATTCTTGTCAAGATGACTGTGCTAAAACATGGGTGCCAATCCCTGTTAATGCTTTAAAAGTTAAAATCAGTCCCTTGAATTGACTCAGAACCCTGTTCGTAATCAATGACTTCAGAATGGGTGAATCTGCTAATCAAGCCACTGTGTTTTGAATCAATTGTAGCTTCTGGGCCATCTTCAAAAGTAGCCGCATGTAGAGACTGTTGCAATAATCTAACCTTGAGGTGATGAGAACATGAATCACTTCCTAGGGGGTCCTCATCCAGAAAAAGCCCACACAGTTGCTCAAGCAGTAACTGCAGGTACAGGAGGGCCCCCAAAGCAAGGATCTTCAAGGTTAGGGCAGCCTCATCTAGAACTGATCTATCTCCTTGCAGAGTGAAGATCTCCATATAATCCCAGATTTGTCTATAATTGAACACCGGTATACTGATGATACTTCACTCCTGAAGTATCACTCCTGAAATTTCATATAGATATTGAATAACAAGAGTGAGATAACTGAATCCTGGCTCAGTGGCCCAGTGGTGGTGCTGTGGTTAGAATGCAGTATTGCAGGCTGATTCTGCCTGAAGTTCAATCCTGACAGGCTCAAGGTTGACTTAGCCTTCCATCTTTCCAAGGTCAGTAAAATGAGGATCCAGATTGTTGGGGACAATATGCTGACTCTGTAAACCGCTTAAAGAGGGCTGTAAAGCACTATGAAACAGAATATAAGTCTAAGTGCTATTGCTATTCTGTGGGCCCAATAAAAATGAAGAAATAAATTTGCTTCACTGCTCTTATTGCCATGATTCCATGGTGCAACCATTCATTCATTGTTTGTTCTTTGCAAATGTCACTCTAGGTCAGTGGTTCTCAACCTGTGGGTCGGGACCCCATTTGGGGTCAATCGACCATTTCACGGGGGTCGCCAAGCAAGGTTGTCCGCCATTTTTTTTGTCCGCCATTTTTTCCCCCTTTTCTGGTAGGTGCCTTACCTCCCTTGGGCTGGGCCAGCTGGTGGTCGGCCTGCTCTGCCGCTTGCCAGCTATGCCTCGGCCGGCGCAGGGGGCGGAACCACGCATGCGCGGCGCTCCCGGGCAGAGAAAGTCCTCGACTTACGACCGGTTGGGTAGTCCTCAACTTACAACTGGTTTAGTCCTCGACTTACGACCGGTTTAGTCCTCGACTTACAACCGGTTGGGGTTGCGGCATTAAAAAGGTTGAGAACCACTGCTCTAGGTAAACTGTTTCACTTTCTGATGCTCCTGAGATAGCTAGGGAGTTTTCTCTGAGAAAAGTAATGTAGGAGATGCTATTAGGGACAATGATGCCTAGTCATCTTTTAATTCCAAAGAACCAGGTTCACATTGAGACAGCAGATCTGATCATTGGAAAAAAGCTTCAAGTGTCTTCTGGCAATAATTTAGACCATTTTGTGCCTTAGTTACTCCATCTTAATTAATCAGCATTGGTGTGGAGGTCAAGCAAGCAAGGCAGTGATTGACATGTGAACCAGAAAGTGATCCAACAGAGGGCTGATGAACTACCATCAGAGAATTTGGTTAGGTAGAGGATTGGAGGATGTGGTCAATCCAGTTTGGGGTGTTTTCATTTCTTAATCCATAACAGCCTGAACACACTTGGATGATATGGAAAAAGCTAAGCAGTATAATTTGCTTATTATTTGGATGTGAGACCACCCGCAAGACCCAAATCTGCAGGCTGTCCTGGGAAGTTGTAAACAACTTTCTAGAAGATAGTAATAGCACACTACTTCCAAATTGATACCAATCAAACTACATGGACATATTATTTGTAAGGTAACAAGGAATTGACTTGACTTGAGAGAATCTTTATCTTTTATTGCTTTTTAATTGTACCCTGAAGAAAGAAAGCCTAGTCTCAGAAAGCATGACTAGTAATAAAGAGAAATGAAAATGATGGAAAATTATATACACAAGCAAATGTGAGCTTCAGATCTAAACCTCTCTACGTGAGTAGCTGTGTTTGTTTTTTACTTATTACTTAGACTTTAGCAAATGCATTTGCCAGTACATGTGCGCATAATGAACAAACCAGGATCAAATTAAGTTCAGACTTGGTAGTAAAGATATCCTGTCAAAGGGGAAAGAGGCAACTTCTGTTTGGCCATATGTAGCCATGGTGACGCAGAGGTTAGAATGCAGTATTGCAGGCTAACTCTAACAAGGTTGACTCAGCCGTCCATCCTTCTGAGGTTGGTAAAATGAGGACTCAGATTGTTAGGGGCAATATGCTGACTCTGTAAACTGCTTAGAGAGGGCTGTAAACAGCTGTGAAGCAGTATATAAGTCTGAGTGCTATTGCTATTAACCCCTAGTGTCTAACTGTTCCTTGGTGCAATTATTATTGGTTGGAGTGGGTTCCTGGAGATTAACCTACTGCTTCGGCCCACATGCCCCAGATTTTTTTAAAAAACTGGTTTAAGATGTTTTTTTTTAGTGTTTATGCTTTGCACTTGAGTATGCAGACATGCATAGTTTGGTAGGAAAAAATGTAAGTATTACTTTCTCTCTTTAACATATCCCTGTACTTTCTTTCATTTTTCATGGAGGCGCCTCTTGTAGTTTGAGACAAAATAATTTGGGTGACAGAACTGATCCTGATTTTGAACTAATAATCATTATTTTAATCCTCCTAAGAGGATTAAATTCACCTCCAGGGATGACTTTAGACATATGTGAGTGTCTGAAGCAATGTGTATTGATCAATCAATCAAGTATCATACATAGAATGCAATTTAATTATGGTCACATAGATGAACAAAAATTGATTGAAAGAATTTTGTGAAATTATTTAAATCAGTTTCTCTAATTTAAAATATAATGCTGACACAGGTATAAATTATTTAGTTTCCTTTTTAAACTGAATGCCAGAGCAGGTGCTAAATTTAATTGTACTTTTTACGTTATTTTTTAAAAGCAAGAATATAATGTAGTGCCTCATGTCTTTTTTGGGGTGAGTGGGAGGGAGTGTGTGATTAATCCATGTCTATAAATCTGAGAGCATTCTATCCAAAATATTGTTATCAGTTAATTGGCATTCCTGCTTCTGAAAAGTTTTAGCACTAAATTAGCTTTGGTTGCTTGTGTTTAGCTAACTTTCTTTGTGAGCGTCTTTTCATGTGAGCATAGAAATATTCAGATGTAATAATATACACGGAGACATGCAGCAATAGAGACACATTTAATTGCAACAAATTTAATTTGTAAAAAAACGTAATGCGGATGTGTTTGGAATAGCATATATCGACAATCAAAAAGTATGGTTTTAATTGACTTATTAAAACTAATATTCCCCCCCCCACCCTCTTGGTAATTTTCAACTGCTGACTTGGTAGGATAATCCTATTCATAATTGCTTAGAAGTGAATCCTATTAAATTCAGTGGAGTTTCCTTCCAAGGAAGTAGATGTTAGATTAACAGCTTTAAAATATCAAATCAATTCATGTAGAAGGCCTGAAAATGCATGATTTAATTTCATTACCAGCTCATGAGATGGTTTTGAGTGTAGGCTGTGCAGTTCTTTGGTTTCAAAGGCTAAATGGTATTTCACAATGTCTAAGGCAGGGGTCCTCAAACTTGGCCGCTTTAAGACTTGTGGACTTCAACTCCCAGAATCCCCCAGCCAGCCATGCAGATCTGTTAAGATACCATGTGGCCACCCCTTAGACCAGGGATCCTCAAACTTGGCCACTTTAAGACTTGTGGACTTCAATTCCCAGAATCCCCCAGCCAGCCATGCAGCTCTGTTAAGATATCATGTGGCCACCCCTTAGACCAGGGATCCTCAAACTTGGCCACTTTAAGACTTGTGGACTTCAGCTCCCAGAATTCCCCAGCCAGCCATGATCTGCATCTTTCCTGTAAATCATACATCTGTGCCTCCCTTCCCCACAGCTATAGTGACATTGCTGGAAAAGATGTGTACCACTTAAAGAGTTGCACTCAGATAATACAGGTAGTCCTCGGTTTACTGCCACAAATGAGTCCAAAATTTATGTTGCTAAGTGAAAAATTTGTTAAGTGAGTTTTGCCCCATTCTATGACTTCTCTTGCCACAATTGTTAAGTGAATCACTGCAGTTGGTTAAACTGGTAACACGGTTGTTAAGTGAATCTGGCTTCCCCATTGACTTTGCCTGTGAGAAGGTTGCAAAAGGTGATCCCATGACCCTGGGACACTGCCACCGTCATAAATATGAGTCAGTTGTCAAGCATCTGAATGTAAATCATGTGACCAACGGGATGCTGCAACAGTCATAAATGTGAAAAATGATCATAAGTTGAGATCGGAAAGCCTGGGTACAAAACTGGAAAAACTGGGAAAAAACAGGGTTTTCCCCCCATTTTTTTCCAAAAGGCTTTAGGAAAAAAAGGGGAAAAAACTCCTTTCCCCTCCCCTATTCTCCAGTTTTTTTC
>NW_015401270.1:0-5110 GCF_001527695.2 Protobothrops mucrosquamatus
TGAAGATGATGACCAACACCTTGAAGCGCACCCGGAAGGCTACCGGCAACCAGTGCAGCTCGCGCAGCAGCGGTGTTACATGGGAGCGACGAGTCCCTCCCAACACCGCCCGCGCGGCCGCATTCTGGACCAGTTGAAGCCTCCGGGTGCTCCTCAAGGGGAGCCCCATGTAGAGAGCATTACAGTAGTCCAGGCGGGATATTCTAATGTTATATTTTATGCCAGCTTGCATATATTATTTCCCTCAATTGATTTATTGATTATGTGCACCCATGAAGTCAGCATGAAATTGGTGCTGACTCTTAGCAATTATATTAGATTTTCTCCAGGATGATCTGTTTCCCAGCTGGGTCTTTCAGGTTTTCCAACAGTGCACCCATCTTGCTGCAATAGAGTCATTCATCTTGCTGCTGGTCTTCTTTTCTTTCCTTCTACCTGTCATGTTCTGTCCATATCTATGGCTTCCTGACTTGTCTATTGGTTTTGCATGAGGACAATGAGATGTTCTGTGACTCCTATTTTGCAAAGCACATTCCAGAGCTTGACAGTATTGAAGACCTTTCTATAAACAATGAATATTCTCTTAAACAAAACGAAGTAATTCAATAGTGTAAAATGTTGAGAGACCCAAGAGGAAACAACCTGTATGGAAAGACTGATAAAATGGGATGGCTGGGGGAAAAATGAAAATTATGAAATGGCTGGGGAAAGAAGAAAGGAAACTGGGAGAGAATCAGACTGGGGAAAGACAGTAGAAAAGATTGGGATGAAAAAATAGAAATAACTAATTGACTAGATAGGTTATTTCCGGTTCAAGCTGACAGCTATTTTAAACTATTGCCAGGGATAGAAGTGAGAACTGTCCCCAGATACTGTAAGAATACTGTAGATAGACAGTATTCATGTGCATGCACACACATACACAGTACACAACAAAGGGTAGGGCAGGAGTTGATGGGATCCAAACATAAAAATCTAATGAGAACTGAGCATAGACAGTGAATTGACAGAGGAAAGGAGATACGAATGCAATTGCTTCATAAGAGAGACACTAGATATTTCAACGTTTTTCTTGAAATGTCTCCTTGTTATACTTATGTCTTCCAAATTAGAACTATAATTACCTCAGATTTTCTCCTCCTTCTGAACATTCATAATCTAGCATAGCAGGCTGACTGCTGACAAACCTCTTCAGATGGGACAGTTCAAGAGCTTTCCATAGTTCTTCCTCAGAATATTTATTAAATGGATCCAAATTCATTCGGAGTGTTCCAGAAAAAAGAACAGGGTCCTTAAGAAAATGATCAGACTGGATTTAGAATGCACGTCTAAAGAAATATGAGTTACCTACCCATACAGAAATATATATTAGAGTATTTCTGAAGTAAATTCTAACTCAAAGAGACATTAAAACAAGTTTGAGTGTATAATCTGCACTCTTCGAGACTGAGCAGCCATACCAGTATGCCCAATCTGCTGGATCAAATTGTAAGGCAGTAAACACTGGGAGAAGATAGTCCCTTAGGTAACCCAGCCCCAAATCATGAATAGAGTAGAAAAGAGCTGGAAGGGACCTTAGAGGTCTTCTAGTCCAGCCCCCTGCTCGAGCAGGAGAACCTATACCATTTCAGACAAGTGACTGTCTAGTCCAGGGGTATCAAATTCGCAACGTCACGTGACGCGACATATCGTGACTTTTTTTCCATTGCCGGCAATGGGGTGAGCGCGGTTTCGCCATGACGCATCCGGCCCGCGGGCTGGCAGTTTGACACCCCTGGTCTAGTCTCTTCTTAAAAATCTCCAGTGATGGAGCACCCACAGTAAACAGCACCTTGAATTATACCTGGAGAAACACAGGCATTTATTTATTAAATTTATACGCTATGCATCTCCCCGATTAGATGTCTCTGTGGAGCTCTCAGAGTAATGGTGTTATATAGGCTGAATATCTGGTAATATATATTATCCATGCAGCCATGTTTTATACCAGATGAGGTTTTTAACTTGTTATATTGTTTGTTTTGCTGTTTTATATTTGTTTTAATTGTTTGTAAGCTGCACAGAGTCATATGTATGAGATAGGTAGCTATATAAATTTTAATAATAAAGCTTCAGATTGCAGGAGCAACTATTTTCCGGCACATGGAATGATACAACTCTGCTATTCATCAGAATCTTTTGAGATAGAAAACTTTGAGGAAAAAAAAATATAGAAATGGGAAATCTTGTTTTTAGGCATCTTTAAAAATCTTTTCAAAGTAAGTGGACAAAATACATTGATTATACATACAAAGATCATCTCATTTAAATTACAGTGTTTGGTTCCCAACTTACATCTGTCCTGGGACACAAGGCAATTGTTCTAACACAAAAATCTACAACTGTTACTGTTTGGCTATACACTTGCAATCTAAAGTATACTGGAGTTGGGTAGCCAATAAATATAAACAAAGTAATAATCCCCACTAGAATGATTTAATATAGGGCTCTTCAAACTTGGCCCTTTTATGACTTGTGGACTTTAACTTCCAGAATTCCTCAGCCAGGCATGCTGGCTGAGCAACTCTGGGAGTTGAAGTCCACAAGTCATAAAAGGGCCAAGTTTGAAGAGCCCTGATTTAATACATAAAAGTAGGCTTACTTGGGGAATTATAGTCAGCTTGGATCGCAAGTCATGAAGGCCAATATCTGCAATTTTCAACCCATCAATGGTAATCTCTCCCTTTGTGGCTTCCAGTATCCTGAAGAGGCAGAGGGTCATTGAGGATTTGCCAGCTCCAGTTCGTCCAACAATCCCAACCTAATTCACAATTTTGAAGAATCAGCAATGGTTAAAATGATGGTTCCACTGAAAGATTGCATGAAACTTGTAGAGGTTGTGGTTTACATGTAGTGTTCTTTTTCTTCTTTATGTTACACTTTCAAGACACTTATCTGTGATCACATTATTGCTATTTTTCATGAAAATCAAGTTAGGGCTTATTTTCAGGGAAACACGGTATCTGCCTTGGAAATAGCCCATGTTGAGCTGTCAACATGTCAAATATTAGCAAAGGAAATGTTTTATGACATTTATGACAGATCTTGCCTTGATTCCCTGCTGTCACTAGCCCCTAATAAAAGTTCCTTTTGAGACAATGCCTGTTTCAAGAGTTCTGCTTTCTTGGGTGACTTAGCTGAGGTAGGTCCTTACAATAAGTTATTGGTCATTTCTCCTGTTAAATGTTGATGCCAAAATTTTGAAATGGGTTTTGGGCAAATATAGACAATCTTTTTTATTTATTGGATAAAAATATTCTAATTTATACTGTGGCCAGGTTTTTCCACATGAAATTAGTTTCCCACCTATCAAAGTATCTCACAGAACTCATGAAGATTGCCCTTTATACCCTCTTATAAATTTGATAATGGAACTGTGGTCTGTTTTGTCAGAAAATTGAAGAACTTTCTGGATATCAATGCAGCTAGGGCTGAACACCATATATTTACTATATGATGACCAGGATATGTGTCATTGATAATTATGAATGTTCTATTTCTTCTATCAGCTAAAGAAAACCAAAGTCTTCATTTTTAAATGCAGGTCACAGAAAAAACAAAGTTGATTCACTGCAGTAAAGTGGCTATGTTAGAAACATACCTTTTCTCCACCTTTTACACTCAGGCTGAGGTCTTTCAACACCAAATCCAAACCTTTCCTATACCTGACAGAATACCTTGTAAAGACCACTTCTCCCTGGGTGGGCCAGTCTTCTGGAGGTCTTTTATCCTCAATGATCCAGGGAGCCTGAACATGAAAGGAGTTACAGGATACTGTGTTAGCACTTGAACCCTACTTTCAACTCTGAAGGAATATATTGTATTAAAAGCTCCATGATTAGTATTCAGTCTTCCACTAAATATTAACAGCTAGTGGCTTGTTTGATGAATCATTTAAAACAGGGGCCTTCAAACTTGGCCCTTTTATGACTTATGGACTTCAACTCCCAGAATTCCTCAGCCAGGGCATGCTGGCTGAGGAATTCTGGGAGTTAAAGTCCACAAGTCATAAAAGGGCCAAGTCTGAAGACCCCTGATTTAAAAGGAAAGCTAGTTGGTAGGGTGGTAAGGTGTTGGATTAGGTTTCATATTCACCCTTATTTATGGAATGCCTTGGTGACTCTGGAACTCTTTTTCAGCCTCCTCTTCCCAAAGTTGTTGGGAAATAGGTTGGTTTATTTAGTTGAAGTCTAAGACCTAAAACCAATCATTAAATTATATCAAATACAATAAATATATACACATGCACACACATGAAGAATGCATGAGAGGCCTGAAACAATTAGCATATGAAGAGGGCACCAGGTGAGTTTTATAAGCCATAGAAATTGATAATATTTTTTTTTCAAACTTCTTGGAGATATCTGAAAATAAATCACAAAAGAGGAGAATGGTCACCTCATGGTTATAAAAGGAACTAAGCTTTCTAACAATTAGTAGTATAATGCTCATTTGCCACTGTGTATACAATTGGCATTTTAGTAATACATGTGATACAGTTTAAACCTCTGTATCAGAGTATAAACTTTTGCATTGCATGTAAGGGAGGCCAGTACTACCTGTTGTCACCCAAATTGAGTATAAACTTTTGCGATGCATATAAGGGAGGCCAGTATATCTGCCTGTTGTCACCCAAATTGAGTATAAACTTTTGCGATGCATGTAAGAGAGGCCAGTATATCTGCCTGTTGTCACCCAAATTGATTGTGGGGATAAAATGAAGGTGTAAGGTGCCATGAGCTCTAAGAGGAAAGGCCAGCTGTAAATTTAATGAATCAATACATAAACAAATAGAGAAACCTTTCCTGAATACAAAGCATTTTGCACACAATATCATTAAGGATAAGACTTGCAATTTTTAACCTTCTTTGTAATAACAAAACTCCTAGCAACTTAGCACAGCCAATGGCAAAGAATACTGGGAATTATAGTTCAACAACATTCATGGAGATGACAAACTTGCATGTTAGTTATTATATTCAATAACATAGTAACAATGAATGATACTGAATAATAATGACAGTACTAATCTTTATCAAGGAAAACATTGCTATATAATGTATCTTTCATT
>NW_015401270.1:13143-14473 GCF_001527695.2 Protobothrops mucrosquamatus
TTATGTTGCCAAGTGAGACATTTGTTGTGAGTTTTGCCCCATTTTATGACCTTTCTTGCCACAGTGGTTAAATGCATCATTGCAATTGTTAATAACTAGGTTGTTAAGTGAATCTGTCTTCTCCATTGACTTTGCTTGTCAAAAGGTCCCAAAAGCTGATCACATAACTCCAGGATAGGGCAACCATTATAAATATGAATCAATTGCCAAGCATCTCAGTTGTGAACATGGAACTATGGGGATGCTGCAAGGGTCATAACTGTGAAAAACGGTTATAAGCCACTTTTTTCAATGCCATTATTGTAACTTTGAATAGTCACTAAATGAACTATTTTAAGTCGTGGACTACCTGTACAGAAGAAGAATATGTTCTTTCTTTTGTAAACTGCTGTGGTTTTTTTTAAACAAAATAATCAGCATAATAAAAGGTGAAAGAAAGGAATCCTAAGCAAAAAACCACCACCAAATGCATTTTGGATGATTTCCTTTATACGGTAGATGAAGACTAGGCATAATCAAGATAACATTGAAAGGAAAAATCGTATTTCAAGACAGGTGTAGGGAATTTGCAGCCCTCCAGATGGTGCTCAATGACAACCTGCAGCAATCCTAGCCAACATGATGGTTGGTGAGGAATGATGGCAGTAGTGATTCAGCAATATCTGTGGGTTTCTTCTTCTTGCCCAAAAATAGAAGGAAAATATTCCAGAAAAATATCAAAGGTCAACCGACAGTAATTGAGGACTAGTGAAATGTAAAGATTAGAGCCTTGGACCAGGAGGTAGGAAACCCAGGGTCCAAATCAATCTTCAAATATAGACATTCATTGGGTGACCTTGAGCCAGCCACTATCTTTTAGTCCAGTGTCAAAAGGGTTGTTGTTCTGAGTGTAAAATCTGAGGAGAGACTATGCCGCCTTGCACTTCAAGAAAAAAGTATGATGTAAATAAAATTATTTAATGATTCAAGAAAAACAGGACTGGAATTCTAGGGTGGAATGGATGAGCAGTATTGGACTACAAGCTCCACTCTTTTTGCATAGCTTATAGCTGTACCAAGAATAGCCATCCCTGAACTGGAATCATTGCAGTCCATTGCATTACGTAAGCAGCACACTGAGAAAGTTTGACTTATGACCAGGGCTTTTTTTCAGCCGGAACGCGGCGGAACCGCGTTCCGGCACCTTTTTCCGGGCCGGCCGCACCGGAAATAGCCCCTCCCACACCGGAAATAGCCCCTCCCAAATTTTACTTGCATTCCTGTTCTCTAAAGGGGCGGTCCTAGGGTTTGATGAGGGCGTGGCCAGGTTTGAGTTCCGCCACCTTTTCTC
>NW_015401271.1:0-5108 GCF_001527695.2 Protobothrops mucrosquamatus
CAGAAGTAGGTTTCTTAATCTCTGCTTAATTGGCTATTTAGAAGAAGAACAGATTTACCTTCCTATTGACATAAATCATTCAAATTGCCTTTTGTGAATTGTTGAATGCAAAAGGCTTGATTCTCAGCAAGGGTGCTATTAATCTGAGAGACTAAAGTCAAAATATCTACCTACATGCTTAGACATAAAGATGGCCATGGGTTACAAGAGAAAACCTTGACCTTTAGTGCCCCAGAAGTTCATACAGGTAGAGTTATACAAGAGCTGATGATACAGAATCTAAGTAGCCCCAAGGCACAAATACTATCCAGAATTCTACAGAAATGCAAATTGTCCTAACTATTTAATAGACTTCAAATTAGTATGCTGAACAAATTGAACCACCTTCAAGACTGATCTGTTTAATAGTCTATTCCTTTATGCAAACCCAGGGGCTGCACCTACACATGAAGAGAGAATAAATGGTTAGCTAGTTCACAGGCAAACTATTTTAACAGTCAGAAAGAAGGAGAAGCACCGGATGAATTTTCTGCCTTAGATATTAAAATAATTTGGTTGAATTTGGACACTGTGATAAAGAAAACATTTTTAGTGCTATGTCATTTAGCAGACATAGTAGGCATAGTTAATGGGATGTCATTCTAAATATTTGGTCATTTTCTGCCATATGGATTAATTTGGGTGGTTAATCTAGGGGTGCAGATTGTTAAATTTTAACTCCCATCAAGACCACCTTTCATGATCAAAGCAACTAGAAGTTGTTAAGCTAACAACATCTGGAGCTCCACAAACTACTTAACTGTGCTTTAATTCTTATTCTAAGCTGCTTGAAACTGAGATCAATTATGAAGCTTCCGGAGTTACATTCCTAGGTCCTTCCTTGACTTTGCCATTATTTCTTTTTCCTGAAAACTGGATGAGAATATTATTTATACAACTGAAGTACAAGCCTCAACTTTCCATTTATTTGTTCATGTGCATCTTTTTAACATTTGTTTATTCTGGGATGTCAACTTTTCTATAGATAAATCAATAAATAAAATAGATAAGAATCTATGCATCAGAAAACCTTAAGATCTCTCTGGAACTCAAAATAGCATATGTACCTGATATCATCTGCTCCAGGTAAATCTTTTTCCTAAAGTTATTAAAGTGGATTGCATATCCCTATCCTTCATGAAGCTAACGGTGTGGTGAATGGAAATGTGACTTTTCTATTGTTGCCCCAATCTTGTGGAATAATGTCAGAAATTTGACATATGTAATATCATTATGTGTAAGCTAGATTGATTATCTGTATGTGTCCCAGTGCATTTCAAGGTGCTGGTTGTCTCCTTCAAAGCCCTTCATGATTTGAGATCAATTTTTGCACAGAATTATATTTACAGTATATTATTATTATTATTATGGATCATCACACAGTCAGCCAGATGTTCAGACTGGATTTGGCATTTTGTCTACCTATCGAGTCCTTACCAAGGACCTGGGATAGGCAGATGTGGATGTTTGATGGTATTACAGATATCGTCGCAGAATGAAAGCAGTTCCTAGTAAGACCGCCTTTTGCAATTGACTAATGACGAATTTGTCAATGCCAATGGTGTTCAAGTGGTGCTCAAGTTGTTTTGGGATTGCACCCAAGGCGCCTATTACTATTGGTACTACCCTTGCTTGCTTTTGCCACAGTCTAATAATAATAGTAATAATAATAATAATAATAATAATAATAATAATAATAATAATAATAATAATAATAATAATAATAATAATAATAATAATAATAATAATAATAATAATAATAAAAGTTGGAAGTGACCTTGGAGGTCATCTAGTCCAACCCCCTGCTCAGGCAGGAAACCCTATACCATTTCAGATAATAGTACTTTCTCCCAAAACATAGTATAAGACATTGTAAGAGCACATGTTTTAAAGATGCATTCTTTATTTATTTGATTTGATTTCTATAGCTGCTTATCTCAAAAAACGACTCTGAGCAGTGTACATCATAAAATTAAGACTGTTATGGCTTCCATTATTCTAACTGCTATTAGAATAATTGTAACTATATAAATAATTGTATTGGAGAAATTCTTTAGTTTCCAGAGATCTCTTGCCAAAGTTAGCATTTATAAACATATCAAAATCTAAACCTAGAAAATTTCTAGTTCAGAAGCTCAGACAGATGATTTGGGCAAAAAATGGAAGTGATCTTCTCTGTTAAACAAGTAAATTCACGAGAGCTTTCATGATTTTAAGTGGTCATTCAATTAGTATATTATGGATTGATCATTCAGTGGGGACAAACTTTCACAACTATGCTGTTTTCTGCATTGTCTCAGGTCATGTGATTCCAGTAGTACCTTTGTAAGAGGAAAGCTATTGAAGAGTTATGGAAAGGTTTATATTTAAGTAAACAACTGAGACTGGAGGGGGAAAAAAAAACAACCAAGGCTTCTATGTCAAATTAAAGCAACATCTTGAAGGAAGCATTGCTCATAAATCAGATTCCCTTGTTGAAATAGAAACTATTAATTAATAATTACTGAGATTTCCTAGCTTCTTATTTCCCCACCTCTGGAAATGAAGTACATTGACAGGCAAATAGTACATTTTGCAACAACTTTTCGGTTACCAGAATTCCCCAGTAGCTAAACATGTCAGAAATTTATGCTTGGATTATCATTCTAGCAATGGAAGATAAATGGATGCTTAAGTGAGCTCAAAGTCTCTTCTCCCCCTCTTTTTAACATGAATCAAGATGTGAAATTATCTGGAGAAAGACTGAAGCTCTTGCACATCAAAATAAAACCTTTGCTGGCAAATCGATTGGCCTAAGATGCCCCCATTAAATGCAAAATAATTAGCTCTGGAGTAAGTGGCTTGCTATTATAGTACATTTGGAGACGCTATTTGTGCGTCTCCATTGCATTGATTTTATATACATTTTTTATATGCAGATGCTTTTTCTGTCATACCTACACAGCTTTCAAGAACAATTTTATGACACTTTCTATAACTGATCATTCAGTCTTGTGACAAGATAGACTTATTTAGAAGCAGGCCCATTGAAATCAATAAAAAATATCTGTCAATAGGAATTACTCAGAACAAGTTACTATAAAACACATAGGACTTTTTAGAGAGTCCTTTAATTGACTGATTGACACATAATACAGGTTTTGGGCCTTACTTTAAAGAAACTTAAAAGACAAAAAGAAAAGCCACTGCTTCTTGGTCTTTGCTTGCACATTTGGGGGATACAGAGTTCTTTCATGAAAGCCATATAAGACACCCACATTTGCTATAGTAAGTATTTAATAAGTATCTTATGTCCTGTCTTGGGTCACAGGTAGCAATAGAAATTCGCTCTATGGACTTAATTATGAGGCCATAGCTGAAAAGTAATATTCTCGATGCTATTCAATGCTGAAATAATCTTTATGGAAGAAACATGAGCAAGGCAATGTGTACAGGTGTAAAGGATCTTCTATCACTAAAATGATGTTGAGACTCAAGAAAGAGTGCAGAGAAGAGCAACCAAGATGATCAGGGGACTGGAGGCTAAGACACATAAGGAACGGTTGCTGGAATTGGGTATGTCTAGTCAAATGAAGAGAAGGACGAGGGGGGACATGATAGCAGTCTTCCAATATCTCAGGGGCTGCCACAAAGAAGAGGGAGTCAAGCTATTCTCCAAAGCACCTGAAGGCAGGACAAGAAACAATGGATGGAAACTAACCAAAGAGACAAGCAACCTAGAACTAAGGAGAAATTTTCTGACAGAACAATTAATCAGTGGAACAACCTGCCTCCAGAAGCTGTGAATGCCCCAACACTGGAAGTTTTTAAGAAGAGACTGGACAGTTATTTTTCTGAAATGGTATAGGGTTTCCTGCCTGAGCAGGGATTTGGACTAGATGACCTCCAAGGTCCCTTCCAACTTTATTATTATTATTTTATGGGCATTTTGTTTTTATTACACATATGGTTTTTTATGCATAAGATATATGTCGTCCTTTTACTTGGGTTTTACACATTTCTTTCTAGCCAGTTTTTCCTTCTATATAGTGGTATTATTATTGCCTATACAGTATTTCATCAATCCTTAATTTAAACTTATTGTAACATATAAGGAAAATATTCCAACAAAGCCTAGTGATTTACCATCTTATATTTTCTAAATTGGCATATTGATTGCAATGTATAAATAACAATAAAAATACAAATGCAACTGTCAAGAATTTGGGCATTTTTTATTGCAGAGTAATTTTATATAATTCAAATGTTCATTAACAGAAAAGTAGAAGCAGCTTTATAAATATGGATTAGCCTGGTTCTCAAGGCAGTTTCCTAGTTATTACTGTGTTGCATACATTATCATTTTAATAGGGTGATCTTCATTCAGAAACAAGGTACTAATTTCCATGTTCTCGACTCCTCTTTGCTTTGTGACATGGCTCCATCTTCGATCATGAATAAATCACATTTCATTCAGAGTGGAAAGTGCCTGTTTAGTGCAGAAATGGTTCTTTACTCGGATGTAATAAATAATTAAACTGAGAAAAAGAGGACAAGATACCTCAAAACAACAACTCTTTTGATATCAATATTTGCTTAGTGGAAAGTGTCATTTTTTAAAATCCTTTTTTCCCTTCTAAGTCCAAACTATGAGATATGAAAAGCCATTCAGGAAACTGGATATTATACTTATCCCAACAATAGAATTTGGTATTTTATTTTAAATTACTTTGGCCAGTCACAATTATTGGTTCCAAGCTCTTAATGTCAGAAAGATTGACTGTATATGCACAAATATACATAGAAGAGATCATTAATGAGACCATGGAAGTATGTGATATTATTAAGAAAATTTGTGAATAGAGATAATTTGAATATATATGAGACAGTCTCATTAAGAGTTTCTGAAATCAATTTGTATTTTGAAGCAGCATTTACAAATAAGACAAAATAAAACAAAACACTAAGCTACTTTGAAATAACAGAATAACAGTGTAAGAGAGTTGGAAGGGGACTTGCAGGTTTTCTAGTTCAACCTCCTGCTCAAATAAAATCACCTGATTATAAGAACAAACTCGCCATATGCTGCT
>NW_015401272.1:0-5106 GCF_001527695.2 Protobothrops mucrosquamatus
CAATTAATTAGGATCAGATCAGACATAGACCAGAGGACAGCAACTAGAAACAAGAATATTAACAGTTAATGCCAAACAACAAGTCACATTTGACTCAACAACCAACAATTGGTTAACAAAAGGTTGAAGTGATATGCAATGGAATCTGTGATGTTTCTGTTTGCAAAGGATGAAATATCCATCTGAACTCATTAAACAATCAACAACTAAGAAGCTGTTTCAGTATAGAGGGTATTAGTGTGGTTTCCCTTTGAAAAGAGAATAGAGAATTTACTGTTAGGGATAAGGAGCTTTAATTCAAAATAGTCAATCTCTCTTTTATGCTCTTCTAAATCTGGATACATTCTTTAGGTTTTGCTCCCTAAATTAAGTTGGCTTATGAAATGTAATCTGTCATCAAAAATACTAGACCACAATTCTGATGCTTATATTTAGATCGATGTGAACAACTCAGACCATGGGGCAAGAATGCCTTCAATAGTCCATATAGACACATCCCCACATCATCAGACATCATCATATCTGTTGTCTTCACTTAAAGTGGCTTATTATAATCCAGTTTATTTATTTGTTTTTATTTTGTTTTAGATTTTTTTATCCCACCTTCATTATTATTTATTTGTATTCTGCTTTTACTTACTTACTTACTTACTTACTTACTTACTTACTTACTTACTTACTTACTTACTTATTTTTACAAATAACTCAAGGTGGCAAACATATCCAACACACTTCCTCCTCCTACTTTCCCCACAACAATAACCTCGTGAGGTGGGTTGGGCTGAGAGAGTGCGACTGGCCCAACCACCTAGCTGGCTTTCATGACTAAGGTGGGATCTGAGCTCATGGTCTCTCACTTGATGCCTTAAACACTAACTAAACTGGCTCTCTATTTCCAGTACATGGCAAATCTTAATCGGTATCCTTTACATTTCCCTGAATAGCCTTTTAAATATAAATATATATACTTACTATGGCAATGGAAGATTTTCTTGCAAAATGGAGAGGGAATAAGTAAAATAAGGCGTGTTATATCTCAAAATATTTCCAAAATTGCATCTGGGGAAGATCATCCTAATTAGTTTTCCACTCTTATGGAGGCCATAGGTGCTGATGAGTCTCATATTGTCCAGGAAAAAAAAACCTGACTATGGCAAAGGACTAATGACCAAATCACCCATTTTCAGATCACTCGCTCTAAAGTAAACCAGATCCAATATGCAACCAGACACGAGGCATCCCTCCCACGACACCCATCCCGCCAGAGAAGGGAGTTTAAAGTCTTTTCTCCACAGTCAGCTCCAAGCTGAGATCCAAGACATCCCCATGGAGCAGCAAGGCAAGCACTCCACTAGCAGCATCTTTAATGTGTTCCTATGACCTAATGTTAATACTATTAATTAATTGTATTAATATTAATGTAATTAATATTACTGCAATTAATACAAGTTTGGGAGGATAAATGCCTTATTACAGGAGCCAGCTGGTATAGTGTTTATGGGTATAGTGAGAAGCAGAACACGAGAGAAGTATAGATGAAGATTTTTTTTAAAAAAATATAATAACCTATATAATCTTTAAAAAAATAGCTGGCATACTTCATATCCTACCAAAACTCTGCCGGTATCTTTATACACTATAAAGATTGTTGAGCTAGTGCTAACCAGGAGAGGGAGCAGGAGAACTACATATTATAGGAGGAATCTTCAAGCAGCATTTGTTTTCCGGGTCTTGTCTTGGTGCCTGAGAAGTGAAAGCAGACAAAATTGAGTTGAATGAGAGTGACGCATGTGCGCCTGTCTGAGAGTGGGTGGGAAAGAGAGAAATGCCAAGCCTTGCAGATAGCTCATCTGTACAAAAGTCCACGTATCAATATGAGAAAAGCTGCATTTGTTTCAGATCATTTTAGGCAATTCTGCAGTTCAACTGTGAGATGTTCAGGAATATTTTTTTTTGGGGGGGGGGTTGCAAAGAACTGTTCCTCTCCACCACCACCACCCCATTTATATTGCTATTGCCTCTTCACTTTCTTGTTAAGAAAGACACACCTTCTCTACAGCAAATGTACACATTTTCTTCATTTTCTTTGTGACTGGCTAAACGTTTTGAAAAAGTTTTAAAAATAGATAAACAATGGATGCAACTCAAAACAAAGATGACTGAAGTAATGTTTCTCAACCTCCCGAAATTTAAGATGTGGGATTTCAACTTGCAGAATTCTGGGAATTGAAGTTCACATATCTTAAAGTTGCTATGTTGGAGAAACACTGGGCTAAAACCTGCTCCTTGAGAAAGAAGGACCTACAGCATTAAAGAGTGCTTAGTATTTGCAGATACAAACTGCGCCCTATAATTGCCTGGATTGAAGGAATGAAGCTTATGTTTGCCTTGTGTCTCAACTGTTGACTTAGAACCACAGTAGACAAAATAAGATGTGGATTTTTAAAGAGTGCCAGTAGAATTTATTTATTTATTGCTCCCAATAAGCTGTCACAGTCTATTGTTTTGGGCAACTGCCATGATTTTGACTGAATTCTTGCAATAAATTTTAGGCAACTTATTTGAAGGAAGATGGGTCTGAATGTTGTGATATACCGAGCTGATGAAGCTAACCTGAGCCTCAAATGAGGATAGTTGAGAACCAAGTCCAAAATGTAGAACGTCTAGAGCCTTGAGAGGCCAAGGGACTGAATTATCTGGACAAATAACACCCACACCAATTTACATCTCATAAAAAGGTATTTAAAGGCCAGTGCTCTGACAGACCAGCACAATTCAAAGTGCATTGAAGATGTCCACCCCCCCCTGAATGGAGATGAAACGTTTGCAGCCAAATTGCCAAGCTCAGAGATCAAACCAACAGCCCAGACTGAATTATCATTTTATCAAATATCAATGATCATTCCTATGCTTTCTTCTTGCTTCAATCCAAGTAAAGTTTTCTTTACTTCAAAACTTGATTCTTGCTTCACTCCTGAGTGCATCTTGATGGTTTTCTTGGTGAGAGGATAGAAGGAATTTGCCATCACCTTCTTCAGCTTGTTTTTGATTTTCTAGTCTAGTCTACAACCTTGGGATTCCCTGGTTTTTCACCCAAGTCCTAACCAAGCTTGACCATGCTTAGCTTTAGAATCCAGACAAAATGTAGGGGTTGATGCATTCTATGCCTACACAATTTCTCCCCATTTATTTTGATTTATTGCAATCTATAATCCAATAATCAAAAGCATGTGGGGAAATCTGAAACAATAGTCCTTATGGCAATATGTAATCATAATTACCTATTAACACAAATAAATGTAATTAAGGAGCCACCAGTACATTTTAGTCAAGGTATGCATTTTCAGGATCAGAACCAAGTTCGGATTGGTCCTTCTATGCAACATCTCATTCTTGGTTTCCTGTCAAATTTTCAAGAACCTGTTGAAGGGGCTGTTGATGCAAAAAGGGTTGTTAATCTTTATTTCTTTTTATTTCTTTTTTGAATTTATCTTATTGAATGAATCTTATTGAACAAGTAGAGATCAGACATCCCTATTGATCTTTGAAAATCCCATCCTGTCTTCTATTCTATGAAGAAAAAAAAAGGAATATCAAGCTTAGATACCAGCAGATGCTAGGGAACAAGATAGCTCTCCTTTATGTCTTGCTTAGGTTAGAGGTGTATTCTTGCCTGTCCCATGATTATATACCTTTTATTAACCCAGCACCAAGAAAATTGCAGCCATTTACACAGATGTGCCATCTTAATGCACAATGCCTTTTTAACCAACTGCTTTTGATTTAAAGAATATGAAATGTAATTTCCTCAGAGAGAGCTTTTTCACATTAATTGGTATAATTATCATTCTTTGTTCTATACATTTCCACACTGGAAGCTCTTTGCTTTTAGTTCTTTGAGGAATCTTTCAGTAATTTCCATTTATTCTGAATGTCTCATTCATAGATGAAGAGGTTTGTTTTGTGGAATTTTGAGTGGAAACAAATGGATGCTGACTCATTTCACCCAGTTCTGGCACCCCTCCCATGGCCACCTGCCAGTTTGCAGCCAGGTGGTTTGCAGCCACCTTTACTACTTTAGTAGGCTCTCTGCATTTACAGTGCACTGTAATGGTAAACCTTCAAATTCTGGTTACAGTGGCAGCCTTTGGCAGCTTGTAGTTACTTCAAATCACTGGAATCTGAAAGTTGGTGAGGGGATATTTTCCAGGTTTCATTGAGAAGCAATATTGCTTTTTGACTGATTGATTATGTGGCACCCCCATAGATAGATGTTCTTGATGAATATTGAATAAGCAATAATGAAGAGCCCCACAAATCTGCAATTGCTTGGATTTGGGAACAGGCTGGGAATGAGATAGACATGCACAAAGACCTTGATTTTAGATTAGAATGACCTTCTATCTTATGTCTTTCACCAAACTTGTATATTTGCAAATAATTATGTACCAAAACTATATCTCAATCTAATAGTTTTTATGTAAAGAATATCCTTCCTTCCATCTGTCCTTCCAGCTACAAAAGATGGTCCTTGATATTCTCCTACCATAAATACATAAATAATCTGATCATATCCACCCCTCTTATGAAATAGACATGACTAATATCCTTGAGTTAATAAATCATGGATAATGAAACAATGTCATTACTTCATGAATTCTTTCAGTTTTCTGCCAACTCTGGTGAGTGCAATCAAACTGGGTTTCAGTCTAGTCAAAAATGGCGTGATTTTTCCTAGATTTACTTCTGTGCATAAATATAATGTTACTTCTCACCACCACTAGAACAAAATGATAAGCTTAGTGCTTTTATACAGATGTGATCTCTTCCCTTGTTGGGTCTTTCCCTAGTAGTATCTTGGGCATTGGGAGCAGGTATTATATTCTGAGCGCACAGTCACTCATGCCCTTTGCGCACAGTCACTCATGCCCTCGTCACCTCCCGCCTGGACTACTGTAATGCTCTATACATGGGGCTCCCCATGAGGAGCATCCGGAGGCTTCAACTGGTCCAGAATGCGGCCGCGCGGGCGGTATTGGGAGCGACGCGTCGCTCCCATGTAACGCCGCTGCTGCGCGAGCTGCACTGGTTGCCAGTGGCCTTCCG
>NW_015401273.1:0-5106 GCF_001527695.2 Protobothrops mucrosquamatus
TCTCTCTCTCTCTCTCTCTCTCTCTCTCTCTCTCTCTCTCTCTCTCTCTCTCTCTCTCTCTCTCTCTCTCTCTCTCACACACACACACACACACACACACACACACACATTTTCATAATACATTTCTCCTGATTTGTTCTGTCTCCTCTGTATTTTTGTCTCGTTACAATCCTCTTTTAAAAGATTATTCATTTAAGCATATCAAGCATATTAAACACATGAACTGTGTATATTTAATCTGATAATTGTGAATATGAATATAAGATTTTGCACTGAGGGATGTGGATTTAAAAACCAATTGTATGCAGGAAGTATTTCAGATGTCATGAAACTTTCAGCCTTTACAGAAGTTTCTCTGCATGGGCTTAAAGATGTTATTCTTATAGACATATCAGCAGACCATCAGCATACTTGTCAATATGATTTCTGTCAAGTATGTTGCAGACTTGGAAGAACTGTCTGACAGTGTTTCCAAATACAACTAAGTTTCTATGCTGACCTAATAGTATGTGTATGAAAAGCTTTATTAGGAGCCAAATACGAGGAAATGCTACAGCCAATGCAGTGTACCATCTCATATCTCTGTTTGGACTTACACATGTTGAGGGAAATAGGTCCATCAGGTTTCTGTGCTAAATGCATAGAATACATATCTTCTTAAAGAATCTAGCAAAGCACCTCAGTTATGCATGATGCATGTATGCATATAGGAAATAAAATTAAACTATTGGATCATAGCTGTGCTCCTGACTACTGTTTTAGCATTTTTTCATCACACATATTTTAATGAAAAATGAGAACAGTGCTGTGAATTTTTATCCATGAAATGCATTATTGGGAAAACAATTAAAATAATTATCCATAGAATAAAAGACAGGTTTAAACACTAAGTAGGCTGGACCACCAGCATTTTAGCAGGTTGCTGAGTGAGCAGAAGTTTTAATAAAATAATTGGTCTGACTTAAAAGAGTAGGGGCTCTCACTCAAGAATAAATATTCTTTGTTCCTTGTTTTTCAAATATTATAATGCTGTTTTTGTGGCTTCAGTTTTATTATTACATTTATATGCTGCCCAACTCCCAGGAACTATGTGTCTTATGTAAACTCTTAATACATACTGTATCTCTGTGTTACAGACTGTTGTTTAAGTATTTTATTTGGAATACAAATTTATGCAGATTACAATGTTAGTAATATATACTTCATATCAATTGTACTGCTGTAAAAGGGTCTTCAGTTTAGAATACAAAATGAGATGCTGCATACAATGTTGCACAGTGATAGTCAGTGGTTCTTTTCTTTTCCTGATACTTTCAGATTCTTAAATATGTTGTGCTGAACACTTGCCAGAGCAGAAATACAGGATACAACTTATGTTAAAATAAAAAGAATTAAATAAAATATTGAACAGCTGAGAATTTTGTTCTATGGTAGCCAATTTCTGGTTGTAGTATATGAAGCAAAACAATAAACAATTTGCTTTTTAAAATACTTAATAAATTTAGATAAGATTGATGTCAATTTTTATTTCCTTACTAATCATGGTATCAGAAAACAATATTGGGGTGAGGTAATTTAGAATATACAAGATGCTTTCAAAAGATCCTGGTACTCATTCATAATCATTTCTAGAAAGGATTATTTCTTTCCAAGGGCATCAAATTTAACAAATTCATGTGATGAATTTGGAGGTTTGAGTAAGACCAACCATTAGAATTTTGGAGATATTAAACAAGAAATGCTTACTCCCTTGTTTTATTGTGAATACAGCTGCAAAATTGAAAGGCTGTAACAATTTTCTGAACATACTGGTGGAACATCCTGGGGTGCTAATGCTAAAATCTTATGAACAACAGCCTTGGCTTTGGTTTATTCCACAGCTGAATATTGTGCTAGTGTGTATAGCTTAACAGCACCCACATCCAAATGATTGATGTCCAACTCTGCCAGAAAATGCATATCATCTCTGGCACATTATATCCCACTCCAGTTACTCGTTACCAGTACTTAGCAATATCATATTCCCCACATTAGAAGAGAACAAGTTCTCATTTGGCTATGATGAAGGGTGCTGAACAACAAGGCCCTCCCTTTTTGCCAGGACAATGCACAGTTCATCACAAGATCGAAATCACATAGGCCATGGAAAATAGCTGTTCACTTAACATCTATCCATTTTAATTCCGAGAATGCCTGGAGAAAGGAATGGTCCAAGGTACTTTCTTGTGGCCTGACCATTTGGTTTTGCGCTGCCTCACTCTGTCTGGATAAAATTGAACAGAATTAGGCATGCCTCTGCCTTCTATCAGTAGAGATGGAAAAATTCCCTTTGTTGTGATTGTGATGCTGATATGCAAACTATTATATATATTGGGCAAGACTGCCCAAAATGTGTGTTTCCTGGTTCCCTAGAAAGTCTACATGAAGCAACACCAGAGGCAATCGCCTGGATAGCTGAATTGGACATCCAATTATGAGGCCACTGCCATACCCTCATAGAAATTTTTGACATAATAACATGGTTTGTGTGTATATTTACTTCTCTTCTGTCATGTTCTTATCATATGCTAAATAATAAATAAATAAATAATGGTAAATATCTTTTATTTATTTATTTATTTATTTATTTATTTATTTATTTATTTTTGTTTTCTTAATAATCCATATTCTTCAGGTGGATGAACAGAATAAGAATGCCATAAGATATATAGTAAAACATGATAAAAATCCAACATCAGTAAACAAAAGAATAGAATAGACATTAAAATGCACTGTCCAAATAATAAAAGATGTTCCTGGCTAATAAATTAGCAACCTGTTAGGGCATTTGCAATGGTTTTTTTTTTGTGGAACAGGCATCTTTCCATTATTAGAAGCAAGGAGAGAAATGTGGGATAGTGAAAGTGTAATTTGTTTAGAAATTGTATTCAGCACAGGTAAGTCTCTAGATGAGAAATCTGAACCTTTCAAATGATCAGTGCAATAATGAAAAAGTTAGGCTGAACAGAGAACAATATCAGACTTTTCATTTGTTTCTTTTCAGTTCAAACCATAGAAAAGGCAATACAGATACAGATACAGAGAGATATACAACATATAATGGAAGCAGTAGAAAGTCTCTTAAACATCCATCATTTTCCAACCACTATTATATTCTCCAAGATTCCAAAGACTTCACTAAAACTCCAGGGAGAGAAAGAGTTAGAAAAGAGCACTGAGTTATATTACTTCAATATTTCTTCCTGAAATGGGGCAGATATAATAATAAAAAAAATCACTGTGAATAGAAGCTAGATCTATTGGTCACAAAACTACATTACCTTCTTCTCCCTCTGGAGTTTCTTATATCGAAAACTTTGACAGAAATTGTCCTGGATGACCAGAAGTCTACAGGTTGTGAAAATTTTCCTTCAAACAAACTTTGATTCAAGCATCTTTCCAAAATTTTCAAATAAGCTTTATTCAGATCTGAATTTTGATTTGGTAAAATCTTATGCATAATCTTAGCACATATATTCAGTGTATTTGCTTTGCTCCTATTCTTTCTATTTTTATGTTTACCTTTAAAATATTTTATTTTCTGAATTTGTTTAAAAAATTGATCATTATTTTAACTGGGTGAACACTGATACTAAAACCTGTATAATATTTCTAACACTATATCTATGAATTTATTTTTCTCTTCACAACATCTATCAGGTACTTTCAATTTTTAAACTGTTCATCAACTTCTTTTGCTACCTTAAGTAAATATGAATTAATCACCAGTGGTGATTTCCTATCTTAAATTCAAAGATATGTTTCTGAATGTTTAGAAGTAGCCATCTTTATTGGTTTACTTATCAATTAATTCTGAAGATCTCATTAACTCCATTGACTTTCTCAACATCTGGCACAGACCTTGCTAATTTGGACAGTGTATGAGCCAGCATGACTGTCTTAGTTTGCATTACTCTCATATCCTAGATAGGCAGAGAAAGGATTAGGAGAGGCTTTGCCCAAGGACTCCTACTGACAAAGTAGGTACTAGCCAGGATTTAAACCCCAGTCTTGTGCATCAAAGCGTGGTACTCTAAACACTACTGTATCCAGCCACTTCATATATATTAAGGATTTCAGCCTTAATTAGTAAATAAGTGGCTTAACATTTTTTATCAGCTACTTTTTGCAAAAAAAATTAGAGGTAGAAGTAGAAACCAGGCAAGCAATTCTGCAGCAAATGTAATTGTTCCAGTCCCTTTCATAAATGGGAAACCCTTTTGGCAGAAGCCAAAAGTGATTCTTTGGGGCATCAACCACCCACCCCACTTCAGACAAAGCACTAATTGTAAGAAAGGAATATATAGGAGTTACTATATTAAAGGGAGAAACTCATTTGTATTGAACTGGACATATTTTCAGTGACAAAAGAGACTAAGCTTAATAACCAGAAGCACAAGGAAGGGGTAAATATTTCTTATTCACCTTGAAATAGTTTATTCCATTTAGTTTTAATCTCTCTTTTGTTACTGACAACATAAAATAATGCCTCAAAGCCATGTTAGTTCATTCTTGTGTTGCATAGAAATCATTGCTAAACTGACGACGGTTAAAAAAAACAACAGGGCTCTGGCTGATTCCCAATGTTAAGAACCTTTGGATTTTTTTAAATGTCACTTTTTTTCTTTTTCTTTTTCTTTTCCTGCATGAAATAAAAATAGATATTAATTATATCTTCTTCATAATTGCTAGATACAGGTAGTCCTCAACTTACAACCGTTCATTTAGTGACCATTCAAAATTACAACATCATTGAAAAAAGTGACATGGCCACATGTTGCAGGATCCCCACGGTCATGTGATCAAAATTCAGATGGCAACTGACTCATGTTTATGACGGTCGCAGTGTCCCAGGGTCCTGTGATCACTTTTTGTAACCTTCTAATAAGCAAAGTCAATGGGGAAACCAGATTCACTTAACAACAATGTTAGTAACTTAACAACTGCCCTGATTCACTTAACAACTGTGGCAAGAAAGATCATAAGATGGAGCAAAATTCACTTAATAAATGTTTCACTTAGCAACAGAAATTTTGGGCTGAGTTGTGGTCTACCTGTAAAACTTTC
>NW_015401274.1:0-5106 GCF_001527695.2 Protobothrops mucrosquamatus
AGGGGGGACATGATAGCAGTGTTCCAATATCTCAGGGGCTGCCCCAAAGAAGAGGGAGTCAAGCTATTCTCCAAGGCGCCTGAAGGCAGGACGAGAAGCAACGGGTGGAAACTGATCAAGGAGAGAAGCAACTTAGAACTAAGGAGAAACTTCCTGACAGTTAGAACAATTAACCAATGGAACAACCTGCCTCCAGAAGCGGTGAATGCTCCAAAACTGGAAGTTTTTAAGAAGAGACTGGACAGCCATTTGTCTGAAATGGTGTAGGGTTCCTGCCTGAGCAGGGGGTTGGACTCGATGACCTCCAAGGTCCCTTCCAACTGTATTATTATTATTATTATTATTATTATTATTATTATTATTATTATTATTATTATTATTATTATTATTATTATTATTATTATTAAAGCTAAGCCATTTTAAAAATTGGACACTAGAGGAAACTAATGATTTTAATTAAAGAAGAAAAGTACATAAACCTAATTAACAGCTACAGAATAACAGAAAATATTATAACATTGGAAATACTGAAGGACACTTTTTAAAAAATGGAATCAGACATTAATATCAAGAATGTCAGTAGTGATGTGTGCTTCTATGGATAGACTGTCCAAAATATGCTTTGGAAGAAAGGGAACAAGTTTTCATATGTTTTGGCAGAAAAATAACAAGTTTTAACTGACTAGACAGACACAGAGATGAAACTGAAAGCAAGCCTACAAATGAAGGCTACAAGAATGAAAAAGATGCTTTAAAAATTCAAAGGGAATTACAAATAAAAAACTGAGACTTGGATAATTCTTACATATTGGATTTACAAAAGAGGTTTGTTAAAAAAAATATGGAAATTCTGTGGCATTACTTGAATGGACCAACAGTGTTAGAAGTAAAAGAAGGGATATAAAATTGGTTTATTTGATCAAGGTTAAAAATGATATGTTGTTATGTCTGGCTGTCAATGGACTTTTGCTCACACCAAGACTGAAATGATGATGCTTTAAGGATTTGCTTATGAATAAGAGATGGGATATCTGATGAAGAGATCATTAGTGTAAATTAAGAGATGAAAGTTACTAAAATTGTTTACACTTGTGATGAAGATTGGTAGTTCTTTCTTTCTTTCTTTCTTTCTTTCTTTCTTTCTTTCTTTCTTTCTTTCTTTCTTTCTTTCTTTCTTTCTTTCTCTTTCTTTCTCTTTCTCTCTCTTTCTTTTTTCCTTTGCATTTTTTACAAAACTAAAGGTTTTACTATTACAATTATTATTTTTAATAAAATTATTTTAAAAACAGTGCTGTGAAAACTATGATTTTGTTCCTAATGAATACTTCTTTTTTTTTGTAAGTTATCACTCCGCAAATGAAGCCCCAGATTAAGGAGGCATGTAATGTTATTAGAGATTTGAATTCAGCAACAGCCCTTAGAAAGGATGGGTTTCTGAGCATATGCAGAGTGCTAAAAGAATACCAAGTAATTAAGTAGCAGAAGATCCCATTAAAAAGAAAAATGTTCATAAAATAGCTGTTCATGAATGCAGAGTATAGTCTATCCCAGCTAACAATCAATGCTAGCATACTTCAATATGTTTGAGTTAAAAGTTAAATTTATTAATACATAAAACAGAATGCCACATTTCTATCTGAGCTATATTTTAAAGGGTGGGAAGCATATGAGAGAAAGAAATAAAACATTTCCTTTGTTCCTTAAACACAGAGATTTGTTTATCTAACAATAATTGAAACATACTCCTCCATTAAAGCAGAAATTACTTACTTCCCTTCCTTTGGATCACACTTTTAAAAAATGGGCAAGGGTAGATTTTCCAGAAAATTAATTGATCTACAGCAGAGGTGTCAAATTCAATTTCACTGAGGGCTGCATCAGCATTGCGGTTGCCCTGGGGGGGGGGTGGCCAGAGTGGGTGCAGCCTACTGGCTGGGCGTTGATGGAGTGGGTGTGGCCTATTGGGTGGGCATGGCCAGTTCTACATCATTCACATCAAGGGTGTCTATGGGGTCTCTGGCAGAACGGGGTGGGACCGGGGCAAGTGCCAAGATGGCCACCACAAAATTGTACATTGGCTCCCGGCTGGCCTGGGCCAGGGCCAAGGCAGCGGGGGCCGTTCCCTCACTGTTTCCAGGATGGCTTCGCGGGCCACATGAAACCACTTCGCAGGCCGCATCCAGCCCCCGGGCCTTGTGTTTGACATGTCTGATCTACAGTATTGATTTATGTAGTTTATGCAGCATCTCTATTCAGACAGACTCTTGGCAATTTACAGAGAGTAATAAAACATAAAACAAAAAAAATGCATAATAAGAATGCATTTATAGAATACTGCATCCAGTTTTAGTCACTACACTACAAAAAAGATGTTGAGACTTTGGAAAAAGTGCAGAGAAGAACAACTAAGATTATTAAAGGCCTGGAGACTAAAACATGAAGAATGGTTGCAGGAATTGGGTATGGCTAGTCTAGAGAGAAGAAGGACTAGGAGTGATATGATAGCAGTATTCCAGTATTTGAGGGGCTGCCACAAAAAAGAGGGGTCAACTTATTTGCCAAAGCACCTGTAGGCAGGACAAGAAGCAACGGATGGAAACTAATCAAGGAGAGAAGCAACCTAGAACTAAGGAGAAACTTCCAAACAGTGAGGACAATTAACCAGTGGAACAGCTTACCTTCAGACGTTGTGGGTACTTCATCACTGGGGTTTTTAAAGAAGAAACTGAACAGTCACTTATCTAAAATGATATAGGGTCTCCTGCTTGAGCAGGGACTGGACTAGAAGATCTCCAAGGTCCCTTCCAGTTCTATTCTGATTGAAATCAAGCTACTTAATTAACATTAGCATAAAACTAATATAGGTGTCAGTGGTCCATAGACATTTCTGAGAGGATTTTTGGAAAATCAGGACTTGTACCAGCTTCCCAGAAGACTGTAAGACTAAGTGGGAATCCTCACCAAGACTGGTGGAGATCTTTAGGAGGTGGTCTCTAGTCCACCAAATTCTCTGCCCTCTAAACTGGGCAGGCAAAATCTATCCGGAAAGGTAGATACTTTGGAAAAAGTGTTTTTCTATGATGTTGAATTTGTACTGCATTTTTCTCTCAGCATCAGTCCAGCCTTACCTCTTGGGAGGTGCATCATTTTATCACTGAAAATGAGAGGAACATTATCTCTCTGCTTTTGACAATTTGCGATTTGCGATTTTAAGGATAGCAAAAAAGGGAAGCTTTGGGGGCTGAATCATGTAGGAATTTTGGAGCCATCACATGCCTGCCAGAAGCATCCAATTTTTTTTCCCTTGCCTTTGATTGTCAAACGAAGCAGCATTTTATTGTCCCCTAACTCCTTGGTCCAAAACATTCTGAGCTGGGCTATGAGAACTTCAGGCAGCAAAGAAGTTTCTTTGTAAGCAGCAATAAGTTATATTATCTTGCTGCTAATGACTTGGCTGGGAGCTGGAAAGAAGAGAAATGGTTGACTTTGGCCAGCCAAAATGGTCACTCTTGATTGCACATTATCCTGTCATTTAACTTATGAGGTGAGGGGCGATGGAAGAGCATTAAAACTTTGGCTGCTGTAATATGACATTATCTACAAAGCAAAAATGGGAAATATCATCTTTTCCCATTCCCTAGACGAGGGCAATAGTTTATGGGTTGCTGGGAAATGGTAATAAAAATCATTTTGTTGTATGGCATAGGACAATGTATCTTATTAACCAGAAGTGATTTAAATGCTGGTGACTCAGCCTGGTATATATGTTATCGTCAATGTGTGAAATTAGGCATTTTATAGACTGCCTGGGAAATCTGTAGAATGCTAAAACTGGGATGTCAAAGTATGAAACACTTAATATTTCACACATTTCCTAGGCAGGCTATGCAGTGCCAAAAGGCAAACTGGCAAAGTATAAAATGCTCCCTCTAAATTGCCATTCTAGCCTTCCTTCTTACAACAAGTAGGTCAATACTGTTTTTTTTTCTTTTATTTTATTTTTCAGTAAGAAAGTCCTGTAAAGGTAGTCCTCGACTTAACGACCATGAGCCCAAAATTTCTGTTGCTAAGCAAGACATTTGTTAAGTAAGTTTTGACCCCTTTCTTGCCACGGTTGTTAACTGAATCACTGCAGTTGTTAAGTTAGTAACAGGATTGTTAAGTGAATCTAGCTTTCACATTGACTTTGCCTGTCCAAAGGTCACAAAAAGTGATCACACGACCCGGGGATATTGTAACCTTCATAAATATGAGTTAACTGTCAAGCATCTGAATTTTGATCACATGACCGTGGGGAGGCTGCGACAGTCATAAGTGTGAAAAATGGTTATAAGTCACTTTTTCAGTGCTACTGTAACTTTGAATGGTTGTTAAATGAACTGTTGTAAGTCCAGGACTCTTTATTTTTCATTTCTTTTGTTGTTCTCATGTTTCGTTCTCATGTTCTCATTCAATAAGCCATCACCCCTTTCCCTAACCCTTTCATGACTCTCTTTTCATACTTTGCCTAAAGAGTTATTGTCATTCTGCATAATGCCTAGATATTCTATACAATGACTAGGGAAAGTCTACAGCATTTTAAAATAACATAAACATTTCATGTTTTACCTAAAAGAGTCACACATTCTTTATAGATTTCCTAGGCATTCTATACAATGCCAGCTTTTGACACGTTTCCTGGTAATATATACATCTAACAAAAGTATATAAGATCATAATCTTGGATTGATTGTTGCTTTTAAAGACCTAACCCAAATTGATAAAAAGTATGTCATGTTTTCTGTGTATTTTGAAATGCCTGCTTTTCCACCGCTGAAAATAAAATGTCAGATTAACTTCCCATGGGCTGATCCAATTCGGTAGAAGTATAGAAGTAATAGAAATAGAAATGAAATAGGAATGGAATGGAATAGAATAGAATAGAATAGAATAGAATAGAATAGAATAACACAGTTGGAAGGGATCCTGGAGATCTTCTAGTCCAACCCCCTGCTCAGTCAGGAAACCCTATACCCTTTCAGACAAATAGTTGTCCAATCTCTTCTTAAAAACTTCCAATGTTGGAGCATCCACAATTTCTGGAGGCAGGTTGTTCCTCTGATTAAT
>NW_015401275.1:0-5102 GCF_001527695.2 Protobothrops mucrosquamatus
GTGTGTAGTTGTGTGGATACAATCACAGCATCCTCTCTTTTTGGGCTCTTTGATTTTGTGGCTTCTCAATATGTTTTATTTTGCAATGTGGCGTTGGTCTTTCGGCCTTTCGTGCATTACTCTTCTCTGCATGGTTAATATCATTCTGCTGACTTAATTTTTGATACGGCAGCCACGGATTAACTGCCAAAATATGCAGGTAGGAGCACATGGGCAGTTTTTGTAGGTTCAAAGCAGGGGCCTTCAAACTTGGCCCTTTTATGACTTGTGGGCTTCAACTCCCAGAATTCCTCAGCCAGCGTGTCTGGCTGAGGAATTCTGGGAGTTGAAGCCCACAAGTCATAAAAGGGCCCAGTTTGAAGACCCCTGGTTCAAAGGGTTTTCCCCGTCCTACCTGAAGATTGTAGATTATAACACCTGAGACAGTGCTATAACCCTGACACCTCAGTTGCATTGTATTGTGCATCTTTCCTTTTTCTCGCTGTTCTGTCCAAGGTCCTGAAATCTCAGCTGCCATCTTAGGCCTCCCGAATGAAGTGGTAGAAACCTGAGGTGGTAATAAGTGAAAAAGCATTCTATTTTAAAACCATCATTGTTTTTAAAAGCAAAATGCATCTATATGCATGCATGTATATATGTATGCAGCAAAATGCATCTATGTATGTATGCATGCATGTAGGTAAAGCAGAGATAGGCAATTCCTTTTCCCAAGCGGACAGGTGAGAAATTGAGACTGTTGTGGAAGGCTGAAGTAATAGGACTGTGAAGATGCATAGGCACACCTGCACATATGTAATTTGAAGAAAAAAATAGCAACCACCTTCCAAATGAAAGCAGCGCTGTTGGATTGTGTACATGGTGTATACCAGTGATGGCGAACCTTTTAGAGACCGAGTGCCCAAAAACTGGCCCTGCCCCCACTCCACCCCCTGCCCCGCCCCTGCTCTGTCTCCACTCCACCTACCTGCAGGGCCACTCATCGCCTCCAAGGTCTGCCGCAGATTGCCCAGGCAGCCCAGCAGCGCCATGGCAGCCACGCCCTCTGCCCGTGCCCCGCAGCATCAACTGTGCGTGATGGGGCATGAGGGCAGAATCTTGTCTACGTTGCCTGGCTGCCATGTCCTTGGCTGCACTGCTCCATGTGGTTTACGCTCGGGGGTGACTCTCCTCCAGGGGGGCTGCTGGTGAGGGGGTCATGAGGGGAGGCAAGGTTGGGGCAACGGCACGTGTGCCCACAGAGAGGGCTCCGAGTGCTGCCTCTGGCACGCGTGCCGTAGGTTCGCCACCACTGGTGTATACCTATTTACATTTGATGTCTAATTTCTGATTGACCTCATGCGGGCAGGACAGGGATAGCCGAAGAGCTGTAAGTGACCAGGGGCCATAAAATACCCAGGTCTGACTTATAGGAAACCTTAAATAACAGGTGGACTGGCTTGCAGACTGAATTGATATAGAAAACTCACTGCTTCATTCTCTCACTCTCTATTTTTACTATTTAATTAAAGTTTAGTATAAGATAAAAAATAAACAGAAACAAAAATTGAGAAAGGGAAAAAGAATAAAAGTGCAAAAGGAAGAAAAAAAGGAAGAAAAAATAATTTCACCCTACATGCAGTGGTGGGATTTCAAATATGTAAGTAGCCGGTTCTCTGTGTGGATGCCACTTCCGGAAGTCCATTCTGGGCCTGGGCAACAAAAAATTAGCTACCAGTTCTGCCGAACTGGTGCAAACCAGCTGAATCCCACCACAAGAAGGAAGGAAGGAAGGAAGGAAGGAAGGAAGGAAGGAAGGAAGGAAGGAAGGAGTGGTGGGATTCAAATATGTGAATAACCGGTTCTCTGTGTGGATGGCACTTTCGGAAGTCCATTCTGGGCCTGGGCCACAAAAAATTAGCTACTGGTTCTGCCGAAGTGGCGCCAACTGGCTGAATCCTACCACTGCCTACAAGAAGCAGTAGATCAGTGTTTCTCAACCTTGACAATTTTAAGGCAGTGGACTTCAACTCCCAGAATTCCACAGCCAGCAATGCTAGCTGTGGAATTCTGGGAGTTGACGTTCACATGCCTTAAAGTTGTCAAGGTTGAGAAACACTGCAGTAGATGGAAATTAATCAAGGAGAGAACCAACCTAGAACTAAGGAGAAATTTCCTGACAGAAGAATTAACCGGCGACTTGCCTTCGGAAGATGTGGGTACTCTGGAATAGTATAAGATCTCCTGCTTGAGCAGCGGGTTGATCTAGAAGACCTCTAGGGCCCCTTCCACCTCTGTAATTCTGTTACTCTATGATTCACAAGGTGGGCAACGAGCCTTTGAACTAGCAGCTTCGCTGAAATTCCCTTGCAAACCCTCAGCAAAGCTTGTGGTCAAACTCTGTCAAAATAGGGGGTGTTTTAGTACTATCTTTCCCCACTCCTGTTTTCAATATGGTGTCACACATTAGCATTTTATGTTGCCAGATGTTTCATTGTACTTCCATTTGAAACGGCAAATGGATGAAACATTTGATTAAACATCAAATGGATTTGAGCCTGCCTCCAGCGTGTTCCGATGCCATCACTGCTCACAACTGAGGCTCACAAAGCAGTGTACACACTTAGACTTGAAACAATAACACAGCCAAACTGGTTGTACTATTGTGTTGTAAGCTCTCCCATTCCTTCTTGGCTTTGAAAGCTGCTCGCTGCAAATTGTCGTCTGTTAATTTAATATAATAGTTTGGTTTTAATATGAGGAACCGTACGACAATGCTGTGTTTTGGCGTTCGATTTTAATTAAATGCATACTTCCAGATTTGATTACTCATAGCCCCTCTTTCGTTAATTTACTCATTTGCAGTTTGGACAGAAATGCTTCCGATTTAATGCAGAGTGATGGGGGACTGTGTCGAACCAATTACAGACTGGGGGAAGGAAATAACTTTATTGCAAGAATGTTGCTTGGTTTTGATGTTCTCCTGGAGTGCAGAAGGTGCGCTGGTCATGTCAAAGCATCCTCTAGAGTAGTTTTCTGATGTCATTGTTTTTGGCTGCTGTCTTTGCGTACTGACCAAACTATCCCTATAAGGGTGGTGCAGCTGTGTTGAACACTTGTAAAAAAGATGTTGAGGCTCTAGAAAGAGTACAGAGAAGAGCAACAAAGATGATTAGGGGACTGGAGGCTAAAACATATGAGGAACGGTTGCTGGAATTGGGTATGTCTAGTTTAATGAAGAGAAGGACGAGGGGGGACATGATAGCAGAGTTCCAATATCTCAGGGGCTGCCCCAAAGAAGAGGGAGTCAAGCTATTTTCCAAAGCGCCTGAAGGCAGGACAAGAAGCAACGGATGGAAACTAATCAAGGAGAGAAGCAACCTAGAACTAAAGAGAAACTTCCTGACAGTTAGAACAATTAACCAGTGGAACAACCTGCCTCCAGAAGCGGTGAATGCTCCAACACTGGAAGTTTTTAAGAAGAAACTGGACAGCCATTTGTCCGAAATGGTGAAGGGTTACCTGCCTGAGCAGGGGGTTGGACTTGATGACCTCCAAGGTCCCTTCCAACTTTATTATTATTATTATTATGGATCATCGCACAGTCAGCCAGATGTTCAGACTGGATTTGGCATTTTGTCTACCTATCGAGTCCTTACCCAGGACCTGGGATAGGCAGATGTGGATGTTTGATGGTTTTATAGATATTATTATTACTATTACTATTACTATTACTATTACTATTACTATTATTATTATTATTATTATTATTATTATTATTATTATTATTATTATTATTATTATTATTATTATTACTTTGTGACCAATTGGGGCAATACTTATGAGCATATCTCTTATCAGGCTATATCCTTGAATTATTATGAGACGGTCAAACTACACATTACTTTTAAAAATAGACAGCATCTAACTTTTTTTTTTTTACTGTGTTCTGCTATGGACGAGAGGTTATTTTTTTTGTTGTTGCATTTGGGCACAAGTTTATAATCCTTTACTCCTCATATGTGCATTCACGAATAAACACATTGGGTTCTCTGTACAGTTGCGTAGATTGGGGAGGGGGACCCATGGGCATCAAATCCTCCCCTACTCTTAGGGAGAGAGCAAGGGAGAAGGTGAAAGAGAAAGATGTGTCCAAAATAGTTCTGCTGTGTTTCCCCCACCCCCATCGGTTCTCACTCAGTTTTAATGATACTTTTCGTTCATTACAATTCAAAGCAGACCTTTTCACAGATGGAAAACGGCACCTGTTGAGTCATTTAACTTAGTGGCCAAAAGATCAATGTGAACGTCCTACTTTTGTCCTCTCGTCTCTCCTGTCCTCTGCAGCGTCTGTAGCTTCCAGTTAATTCCCTAAAGAAGGAAAGGTTTCCATGGGTTGGCTAGGGTTGTCCGTGAAGAATTCAGAATGAGATAAAAAGGAGGCCACAGGAACCAGTAGCAACCATCACCTTACTGGGAGAAATTAAAAAGAAGTGTATATTTTGCCTGAGACAGGTAGAAAAAAATACCTGAAGTCTCTTCCACAGGTTAAAAAAAAAAAAAAGACCTCTAGAGAAATAACAAAGTAGATTTCAGTATAGAATGGTAGTTAAATCTTGAATTCAAACTGGCCCTGTCGTGCAGCCGGAACAATGTGGAAGGTGTATCTTATGATTGTAGCAGGATCCAATCTGGGTCGGTCACCGGAACCAGAGGTTCTGTAATTGAGCTTTTGGACTCGTGCTGGAGCCCATCTGCAGGGAACTTCTCTCTAGCAGAGTGTGTGCTGTTCTATGTGTGGTATTTAGAGTGCCTGTTGTAAGTGGATGTTACAGATGTTGATTGGGGTGTGTTGATGGCTGGCTTTTAAGTCGTTGGCTGTCATTTACTTGTGCTACCCAGCTCTAACCTTCTGAGTATTTGATAAGCTGGTGATAAATCAGCACTCCTGTTGAGGGGCCTGTTTACCAGGCTTCAATCACTTCCCTGGCTGTTTTTGTGCCTGCTCATCCAACAATCTTAGTAGCTGCAAAATTGAACTTGTGTCCTTGTTCATTGCAGTGTAAGGCTACCAGTGAGTTCGGGTCTCCTCATCTGACCACTCGCTTGTGTTCTTACGATTGTAT
>NW_015401275.1:12905-15622 GCF_001527695.2 Protobothrops mucrosquamatus
TTAGTGTATGAGCCAGTACGTCATCGATCAGTCAAGGTCTACGCTCGCGTCAAGACTGGGCACAGGTCCAGGGACAGGGCGTGACAACTTTGGCTGACTTGATCTGATTGGGCAGGAATACAGTCTCAACCCACGGGTGGATCCTCCATCTCCGTGCTGAGAAAAGGCGTTCAGGTAAGACAACGCCCCTTCTCTTGCCCCAAAGGTGCTTTTTCAGGAGGCAACTGGATTTTCTTGTTTTTCTTTGAAGATGTTTCGCTTCTCATCCAAGAAGCTTCTTCAGCTCTTGACTGAATCCTTCCATTCCCACAATCCAGTCAGAGCTGAAGAAGCTTCTTGGATGAGAAGCGAAACGTCTTCAAAGAAAAACAAGAAAGTCCAGTTGCCTCCTGGAAAAGCATCTTTGGGACAACCATGACCTGGACGACTGAGAATCTCCATAGACATTGCACCTCAAACTCAATTGCATTGAGGGCAGTGATCTGGCTTACAAGTCTACCTTGCAGGATAACTGGGATGGTCCTTTTAGGAAAGACCATGGTTGAACCCAAAGGTGCTTTTTTCAGGAGGCAACTGGACTTTCTTGTTTTTCTTTGAAGACGTTTCGCTTCTCATCTAAGAAGCTCTGACCAGATGATGGCGAAAGGAAGAATTCAGTCAGAGCTGAAGAAGCTTCTTGGATGAGAAGCGAAACATCTTCAAAGAAAAACAAAGAAGTCCAGTTGCCTCTTGAAAAAAGCATCTTTGGGACAGCCATGACCTGGATGACTAAGACTCTCCATAGATATTGGTCTTCTCGTCTAAAAAGTAGGCTGCTTGTGCTACTACGATTGGCTTGCGAGTGGATCAAGAAGAAGAAGAAGCCTGCATTGGCCGATAGGTATTTCTGTGAATTCCTTCCAAGATCTTCTGCCTGTTCCTGATTTACAAATATTTTCTTTTAATCTGGTTTTAATATTGATATTTGTTGTAATGTTGTTTTATAAGGCTGTCAGCCGCCCTGAGTCCGGTGAGGAGAAGGGCGGGATACAAATCAAATAAATAATAATAAAATAATAATAATTTATTTTTCCTGACAGCAAAGGATGCAAACACATGTGTACAAACAAACCTCCGTCTTTGTTTTCCTTCTTTAATCACATCGCTAATATGGGGGAGAGAAGATTTATTTCAATATGGATCAGCAGGGAATTGAGGCACAGTAATACAAATTCTGGGAGGTACGCCAAACGTGAAAAGCTAGGTGTGTGTTTTAAAAACGGCATTTCCCACCTCTCTGGAAATTGGTCTCCTTTTTTTCCTTTTGGGGGAAATGTTTCACAACCGTCTTGCATTCCAGATTGCCCATATTTAAATTTGGATAAATAGAATAGTATAGAATAGAGTAGAGTAGAGTAGAATTGAGTAGAGTAGGGTAGGGTAGGGTAGGACAGGACAGGACAGGACAGGACAGAATTGTGCCCCATTTTACAACTTTTCTTGCCACAGTTGTTAAGTGAATCTGGTTTCCCCAGAGACACGGCAATTGTCGTAAATATGAGCCGGTTGCCTGGCGTCTGAATTTTGATCACGTGACCCTGGGGATGCTTCAGCGGTCATAAGTGTGAAAAACGGTCATACGTTACTTCCTTCAGTGCCGTTGTAACTTCGAAAGGGTGTAAGCCGAGGACTACCTATAGGCTTTCTATCTAATTGTTGCTCTAGCACAGCCCATTTTAGTTTAATTCTTCCCACTTCATGGATTACATAATACAAATTGCCCTGCTATTTGAAAAAAAAAAAGACCGTCTAAGCCAGTGATGGCGAACCTTTTAGAGACCGAGTGCCCAAACTGCAACCCAAAACCCACTTATGCATCGTCGGGTGCCGGGTGGGTGTGGCCCATTGGCTGGGTGTGGCCAATTGGGTGGGCGTGGCTGCCGTGGTAACGGCAGACTGGGTGGGACTAAAAAGTTCAATCAATCAATTCCAACTTTGCAAGAACTTTTTTTCCCGCGAGAAGTTGAAATTGACTGATTGAACCTTTTCTTTTTTTTTTGCACACGGCGGCGGAGGCCTAAAGCGAAAAGGTTTTATAAAACCCAGCTGAAGGCCTAGGACTGGGGCGATGACGCGCGTGCCCACAGAGAGGGCTCTGAGTGCCGCCTCTGGCACCCGTGCCATAAGTTCGCCACCACTGGTCTAAGCTACCTCTTACAGAGAACCAGGAATGGTTCCTAGGCTGAGGCGAGAGCTCTCAGCCAAACGGATTATGGAATTCACCAACTGGACTGAAATTCTAATTTGCTTCCTTTGAAATTCTTCCTTCCAAACAAAAGATTATCCTCAGGGTTTCCCTCGCAGCTGAAATTTGGAGAAAAGTTAGCATTTCCTTATTCTGAATGTCTTTTGCTGTTGGTTTTTAATCTGATAGGTATTATCCAGAGCTGCAGCCACCACCAGTGTGGTGGGCAGGTATATAAATTGACCACATCAAGATATATTCTGCACCCACTCTAGTCTCATCTTTGTCGCTTATATGGATCCATGCATTTTGTACACTTTCTGCATCTTCAGAATTGTAGACTTTTGTTTTTAATGACACATAAAAATGTGCGTATACACCTGAAATGTTTTGCAACTGTACATTTAACCTTAAAAACGTCCCATGGAGGTCAAAAGCTGTTGGCTAACGCTGATCTGCGTGTTGATCTACAAAGTACAGATCAGATCAAATC
>NW_015401276.1:0-5099 GCF_001527695.2 Protobothrops mucrosquamatus
CTGTCTGTCTGTCTCTTTGTCTATCTGTCTCTTTATCTATCTATCTGTCTGTCTGTCTTTATCTATCTATCAATCAACTGTCTATCTGTCTATCTATCTGTCTGTCTCTTTGTCTATCTGTCTATTTATCTATCTGTCTGTCTCTTTATCTATCTATCTATCTATCTATCTATCTATCTATCTATCTATCTATCTATCTGTCTGTCTGTCTGTCTTTATCTATCTGTCTGTCTGTCTGTCTGTCTATCTGTCTATCTATCTATCTATCTATCTATCTATCTATCTATCTATCTATCATCTATCTATGTCTCTATCTGTCTGTCTGTCTGTCTATTTCTCTGATACACACAGATAGTCCTCGACTTACGACAGTTCGCTTTGGATGAACACGGTCCTTCCACCTGTGCTCTTCTGTCATCCTGCACCTTCCTCTCCCCTCCCTCCTCTCTCCCCCTCCCCCTCCCCCTCCCTCTGCAACCCATCTAGGGAATTGCCTTGGCCGGCCTGTGCTGCCTTCTTCCTTGGGCCTCCATTTCCCACTCAAGGGCTGCGTCCCTGATCCCCCCTCCCTCCCTGGTCCCTCCCATGTGACCAGCCCAGGACTCTGAAGGAGAGACCCCCGGGGTGGGTCCCCGCCTGCCCCTTTGTTTGATCCAGCAGAATCTCCCCAGGCACCCGCCCCTCCACCCAAGGGATTTCCCAACCAGCTCAGGAAACAAAGTCTCCCCTATTTTCCAAGCCAGCAGTTGCTTGGCCTTGGCCACTTTCAGAGGGGTGGACTTCAACTCCCAGAATTCCCCAGCCAGCCATGAGCTTGGCTGTGTTTTTTTTTTTTTGCAGATGTTTCGATAAAACTAGGTGACAGCATCAGTGCTGTTCAGTATCATCAATGATGTTACCCAGTTGGGCCATGAGACGTCTGCAAGGAAACCACCCAGCTCAGAGGGCACCCAGGACTCCACAGTCCTCCTCCTCCTCCTCCAGGCTCACTCCCTTCTAGCATTGATGATGTTACCTAGTTGGGTCATGAAATGCCTCCAAACCATTAACAACCAAACTCAGAGAGCCCCAAGGACACCACAGTCCTCCTCCTCCTCCTCCTCTCTGCAAACCCCACTCCCTTCTAGCACTGATGATGTTACCTAGTTGGGTCATGAAACGTCTGCAAGGAAACCACCCAGCTCAGGGAGCACCAAGGACCCCACAGTCCTCCTCCTCCTCCTCCTCTTCCTCCTCCTCCTCCTCCTCCTCCTCTTCCTTCCTCACCACTCCCTTCTAGCACTGATGATGTTCCCTAGTTGGGTCATGAAACATCTGCAAGGAAACCACCAAGCTCAGAGAACATAAAGGACTGCACAGTCCTCCTCCTCCTCCTCCTCCCTGCAAACCCCACTCCCTTCTAGCACTGATGATGTTACCTAGTTGGGTCATGAAACGTCTGCAAGAACACAACCAAGCTCAGAGAGCACCAAGGACCCCACAGTCCTCCTCCTCCTCCTCCTCCTCCCTGCAAACCCCCCTCCCTTCCAGCACTGATAATGCTACCCAGTTGGGCCATGAAAGGTCTGCAAGGAAACCGCCCAGCTGAGAGAGCCCCAAGGACCCCTTAAGTCAAGATAATATTGCCTGCCTCCCACCAATGAGAATCTATGGGCGATTGACGGACACAATTTTCCAGATGCAACTAGGATGTTCTTTTCCGCTTCCCTTTTAAATGATACTACGCAATTGCTGCAGAAAACCCACCCTGGACTGTTGTTGGTTTCAGCTGGATTTAGCTTGTCTCACGGACAGCCTTTCTCGGCTTCCAGTGGATCAAGATTGACATAATACTATATATCCGTGGTGGCGAACCTATGGCACGCGTGGCACGCAGAGCCCTCTCTGTGGGCACGCGCGCCGTCGCCCCAGTCCTAGGCCCTCAGCTGGGTTTTATAAAACCTTTTCGCTTTAGGCCTCCACCGCCGTGTGCAAAAAAAAAAAAGTTCAATCAATCAATTTCAACTTCTCGCGGAATCGATTGATTGAACTTTTTAGTCCCGCCCAGTCTGCCGTTACCACCACAGCCACACCCACCCAATGGGCCACGCCCACCCGGCACCCGATGATACATAAGTGGGCTTTGGGTTGCGGTTTGGGCACTCGGTCTCTCAAAGGTTCGCCATCACTGATATATATAGAAGAAACAGCTGTCTGTGTTACAGAATTTTCAGAATACCAAAGTTGGAAGGGACCTTGGAGGTCATCTTGCCCCACCCCCTGCTAGAGTGTTGAGCGGGAATCATAGAATCCTAGGCCCGGAAGGGACCTTGGAAGTCTTCTAGTGCCAGGGCTTTTCAACCTTTTCACCCATTGTACCACTTTTAGGATACGGCAACATCCGAGTACCACCAAGTCGCCTAGCAAGGGGTCAAAAACTTAATGACCAAAAAAAAGGGGAAAAAAGTAATGAAGTACTAGTAGTCCTCGACTTACAACAGTTCGCTTAGTGACTGTTCAAAGTTACAATGGCACTGAAAAAAGGGCCCCCCAAGCCACAGCCGAGCAAGACGCCTGTCTGCCCGCCCGGCCGCGCTCTTCCTCCTGTCCGAGGTTTCCATTGTTGTGAGCATTTCTGTTGAGGATTGGCAGCGGGGGTGGGGTGGGGGGGTGTTTGGTTTTTATTCCCCCCGTCTGCTGGGTGGTTGCAGCAGGTTTTGGTCGCTTCACATGACCCTGGGACACTGTGACCGTCGTAAATATGAATCCGTTGCCAAGCATCTGAATGTAAATCACAAGACCCTGGAGATGCTGCAACATTCCAGCTGATCGGCGCTTCTTCTGGGCTCAGCAGAAGCACCAGGATCAGCGCCGAGCTCCAGCTGGAGCCTGGTGCTGATTCTGGTGCTTCCACTGAGCCCTGACAGCCCCGAAGAAGCGCCGATCAGCTGGAAAGCGGCACTGATCCTGGGGCTTCCGCTGAGCCCTGACAGCCCTGCAGCTCCAGCCGTCTCTCGCTCAGGCTTGTGCGGTGCTGCCACCGGTTCAGCCCATTCCCCTCCCCTGCTACCACTTTTCAAAAATGGTCGCGTATCACCTGCCAGGTGCCAATGTACCACAGGTGGTACCCGTACCACTGGTTGAAAAGCCCTGGACCAGTCCAGCCGCCAGCCCCAGGAGCCTTCATACCATCCCAGACCTATTAAAAATGTTCTTTTCGCGACCGGAGACGGGAATCCGCTGCAAATCAAGAGAGGGACTTGCCTCGGGAGGCAATTAACAGTGGTATATTGATATATTCTAGGGCTTTTTCCTAAGAAATTGCGGTTAAATCGTTCATTTACATGTGCTTACATTGAAAAAAAACAAACAAACAGTGCAGCCAGGTGCTTGGTACAACAGGACATAATCACAGGACATACAATGAAGACCGTGAAGGAAGGAAGGAAGGAAGGAAGGAAGAATAAAATGGAAATGAAGGAGGGGAAGGGAAGACCGAGGAAAACACGAGACAGGAGAGACGAAGATAAATACACAGCGGACAGAACCTGGCCAGACAGATTCGGATGCCCAACTTGGAGGGTTTTTGTCCCAGCAGTCTTTATTTACAGATAATTGCGCCCCCCCCCACCCACCCCTTTGCCGCTGGGAAATAAGGCTAGAAAAATAACTACAAGAGGCAAGGAGAGGAGAGCAAAATCCCAGGCAGGTTGCTTTCGATGGGACGCGCAAAAGCCACCCAGCTGCTTGGACCTCACCGTCTTTTTTTTTTTTCTCTTTTTCTTTCTTCCTTTTTGCAAAAAAAAAATAAAAATGAAAAGAGGAAAGAGACGGATGGAAAAGGCGTGACAAAGAATCCGGCTTGCGGTAGGTACACAATCTCTTTCTTTCTTTCTTTCTTTCTTTCTTTCTTTCTTTCTTTCTTTCTTTCTTTCTTTCTTTCTTTTTCTTCCTTCCTTCCTTTCATTTTTTCCTCTTTCTTTCTTTCTTTCTTTCTTTCTTTCTTCCTTCCTTCCTTCCTTTCATTTTTTCCTTCCTTCCTTCCTTCCTTCCTTTTCTTTCTTTCTTCTTTCTTTCTTCTTTCTTTCTTTTTCTTTTTTTTCTTTCTTCCTTTTTGCAAAAAAAACGAAAAGAGGAAAGAGATGGATGGAAAAGGCGTGACAAAGAATCCGGCTTGCAATAGATACACAATCTCTTTCTTTCTTTCTTTCTTTTTCTTCCTTCCTTCCTTCCTTTCATTTTTTCCTCTTTCTTTCTTTCTTTCTTTCTTTCTTTCTTTCTTTCTTTCTTTCTTTCTTTCTTTCTTTCTTTCTTTCTTCCTTCCTTCCTTCCTTCCTTCCTTCTCTCTCTCTCTCTCTCTCTCTCTCTCTCTTTCTCTCTCTTTTTGGTTTTTAAAAAAGAAGAGCTGGATGAAAAAAAAAGTTGTTTTTTTTAAAAAAAGGAAAAAAAAACACCTTAAAAACTTGAGCCAGCAGTACCGGCCGTTTGGAAAAGGGGCTAGGGATTGTTCGGAGGGGTGGGGATGAAAGAATGTGAAAATCGGAAGGCGGGAAAGAGAAAGGAGGCTACTTTTTATTATTATTATTATTATTATTATTGGCTTTAAAAAAAAAACAAAAAAAAACGCCTAACCCCGTTTGTAAACCTGGAGGGGAAAACCGGATTTGTCCCATCTCTTCCCGTTAAGGAGAGGTGGTCCTCGCCTTCGCTTAGTGACCGTTCGAAGTTACCACGGCACTGAAAAAAGCGACGCGTGACCGTTTCTCACGTGATCGAAAATTCAGACGCCGGGCCACTGACTCGCATTTGTGACGGCCGCGGCGTCCCCGGGATTCCCCTTTCGCGACCTTCCGACGGGCGAAGTCAATGGGGGCGGCGGGGGGGGGGAAGCCAGATTCGCTTAACGGCCGGGTGACTGACTTAACGGCTGCTGTGATTCACGTAACAGACTGTGCCGAGCCAGGCGGTCAAACGGGGCGAAACTCAACTTAGCCACAGAAGCCACAGACATTTGGGGGATCAGTTGTGGGCGTACGTTGAGGACTACCGACAGCAACGAGAGGAAAGCCCTGCCGAGAATTGGGGAGCAGCGAAAGGGGGCTGCAGACAAGCCATCTTTT
>NW_015401276.1:11988-13724 GCF_001527695.2 Protobothrops mucrosquamatus
GGTGACTTTGGGCCAATCACCAGGAGACGGTGAGTTCTAGTCCCGCCTTAGGCATGAAAGCCAGCTGAGTGATTTTGGGGCCAATCACCAGGAGACGGTGAGTTCTAGTCCCGCCTTAGGCATGAAAGCCAACTGGGTGACTTTGGGCCAGTCACTAGGAGACGGTAAGTTCTAGTCCTGCCTTAGGCATGAAAGCCGACTGGGGGACTTTGGGCCGATCACCAGAGTCCACCTATTCTCCAAAGCCCCTGAAGGCAGAAGCAACGGATGGAAACTGATCAAGGAGAGAAGCAACCTGGAATTAAGGAGAAACTTCCTAACAGTGAAGACAATTAACCAGTGGAACAGCTGGCCACCAGAAGTTGTGGGTGCTCCATCACTGGAGGCTTTCAAGAAGAGATTAGATAGCCAGTTGTCTGGAATAATATAGGATGCCCTGCTTAAGCAGGGGGCTGGACTAGAAGACCTCCAAGGTCCCTTCCAGCCCTAGGATTCTTTATTCTAAATCCGGGATAGGCAACCTTGGCTCTTTTATGACTCGTGGACTTCAACTCCCAGAATTCCTGAGCCAGCTTGGCTGGCTCGGGAATTCTGGGAGTTGAAGTCCACGAGTCATAAAAGAGCCAAGGTTGCCTACAGCAATCTCCTCTTCCGAAACCCGGTTTCTGACAGTTCACACTGTCAACCTTACCTACTTCAAACCCAACCCTGCTTAGCATGTGGCGCAACGGGGCCATTCTATCTTCTCTAAGCAATGGGTGTAACATGTAGCCAGGCCCAAACGCTGGCTTTCCCATCTTCTTGGTGGGCGGCTGAGAATTTGGCCCTACGGGTCCGTTGCCAGTCACCCTTGAATGGGTGTGGAAGATTTACACCCTGGAAAGGAAGTGTGTGTGTGGGGGGAGGACTTTGGCCCATAAAACCACACCTCCCACCTGCTTGGTCTGACCTGACGCCTCCGCAGGGCCATAGCTAACATCCGCCCAGGTGTTGTGAGCCGTGACTGAGCTGTGAAAACACTGGCTGGGTCCCTGGATGGGGGGTGAGGAAGCAAGGAGCTGTTCTAAGCCGGGTTACTGAATCAGCCTGGAATTCCTGATGGGAAACAGATGTTGGGTTGGGAGCCAGATGTTTGCATGGGCCTAGCCAGAGCAGTCTGTAAGGTTGTAGGGAGAACTAACTCTCACTCTCTCTCTCTCTCTCTCTCTCTCTCTCTCTCTCTCTCTCTCTCTCTCTCTCTCTCTCTCTCACACACACACACACACACACACACACACACACACACAAAGCTGGCAGGACTAGAAGTCACTGTCTCCTGGTTTCTGGCCTGGGGCCTTCACCACTATACCAAAGTGGCTCTCTTTATATGACGGAGCTGCCATACAGCAGGTAGGTAGGTAGGTAGGTAGGTAGGTAGGTAGGTAGGTAGGTAGATAGATAGATAGATAGATAGATAGATAGATAGATAGATAGATAGATAGATAGATAGATAAATAGACAGACAGACAGACAGACAGACAGATGGATAATGGATAGATAGATAGATAGATAGATAGATAGATAGATAGATAGATAGATAGATAGATAGATAGACAGACAGACAGACAGACAGACAGACAGACAGACAGACAGACAGACGGATAATGGATGGATAGATAGACAGACAGACAGACAGACAGACAGACAGACAGACAGACAGACAGACAGACAGATGGATAATGGATAGAGATAGATAG
>NW_015401277.1:0-5098 GCF_001527695.2 Protobothrops mucrosquamatus
TTGTACCCATAGCATAGGTAAGTACACATATAGTTTGTATTTCAGGTCCTGAATGTTTTGAAGAAGGCTAATATTTATGATAGGATAGGATATGATATATTTATTACAATAATGTTATATATAAAAATAAAAATGGAGAGCGAGTGTGTTTTAGTGGCTAGGCTGCTAGGGTATTGAACCATGACCCAGGAGCCCTAGGCTCAAGGATATACTTTGGCCATGGATGTGATTTTGGGATACTCTCTCTCGCTCTCTCCCTCTCTCTCTTTCTGTCCTTCCCCACCCCCACCCATGCTACTTGTGGGTTATTTTTGTGAGAATAAATGAAAAGAGATCTCCAGTACAAGCTAAGTTGACTTCTTGGAGGAAAGCAATACATAGCAATCAAGTATTTTTTTATACTTTCTAAAACTAAAAAAGGAAAAAAGAAAATCAATGCACATATATTGCAGAGTCTCAGTTCCAATGCATTTTTAAGGAGGAATATCTTAAGGGTAATGCAATTCATAAAAAAAAAAATCTTTATGGTGTATACAACTAAATGATAATTGCAAATAAGACATACATATTAGCTATTATTAAACAATATAATATTAGAATGATATTTTTTAAAGTCCCCTGAAGAAAAGTCTTTGAAATGCTTTGGGATTAAGTTTTTGCAATAAAGTATAACGTTTTCTTTTTTTGTTCTTTTCACTTTCTTACTCCATTCAAAAAGGAGAGGAAAATGCCTTTATTTTAATTACCAACACTTATAAAAGGGTAGGGAGATTAAGCGATTATGATAAAGGTTTTACAATAAAAATGTTTTTAGATGGAATTTGTAAAAAGAAGGTAGGTTATATTGCATAGATTCACTATTTCTAAATTTTAAAAGTTTCCAATTAGATCAAATTTCCTTAATCTATGTAGAAGCATTTTTGTAGATTAAATTAAAATTTCAGCATCAGATTTTTCTAGTTATACTTTTAAATCCGATATACTTTGACAACAAGGTACTTGGAGGGAAATTCGGAAATAAACCTCCTTTTGGTTATCAATGACAGACACTTGCAGATACAAAACTTTTATTATATACATTATAAAACTACAACATTACATTACTTTTTGACATAATTGCCATTCAAATTCAGGTACTTGTCATAATGTCTTACAAGGTTTGAATTTTCCTTAGTAGTAGTCGCTCTGCACCAAATCTGGGCTATAGAGAGGGTGATCAAAAACATCCCAACGGAACTGCTTCAAAAGTTCTTGGGTGCGTCTAATGGTGTACAGGCGAGCATTATCGTGAACCAACACCACACCGGAAATCACATGTCCCAACACTTGTTATGGATGGCTTGTCTGAGTTTTCGTAACATTTCACAATAGACTTCTGAACTGATGGTCGAACCACACTCTATGAACTTCACTAGCAGTACTCCTTTGGCATCTTCACATTTGGGGGATTTTCTATGGCACCACTTCCGATGTGGTGTCTGTCATTGATAACCAAATGGAGGTTTATTTCCAAATTGCCCTTGTACTTTGGGTTTTATATGTGTTAGAATATTATGGATTAGAAAAGTAAGGTTTAGGTTTAAGTTCAAAATTCATTTTGGCAAATATAGACTCCGTATTCTTATGCCTGCCCAATTTCCAAAGAAATATATGGATAATAATTATTGTATTGCTATAAGTTGGGCATGTATTGCTATAAGTTTCTTGCCCCTATTTTTCATGAACATAACTTGATCTTTATACAAGGTATAAATTAAACCAGCAAAACAAATGTAGCAAAAAACTTTTCAATTAATTATTAGGAGAAACTTTGTTAATAGAACTATTGGCTTAAAAAGTAACTGCTTTTCTTAAGGAGTTATGTCATAGTTTGGGATTAGGAATAAAGTTGAAAGAGAAGCAATAAAAGTTAAACACATGATAGGACAAGAAAAGTAGAACAAACTTGAGTTTTTTGAATAACAGGAGATAGAAAATTGGAACAAGATGGATGGGTGCTGAAGCAAAGAAAGAATCCAGTAATTAGGGATTCAGATGCTAAGTACCGATCGCATGCCGGTGAACTGTTCTAATCATCAGATCTTTTGTAATTGTGAAAAATGATTGCATAAGATAAACGTTGACATTTATTAAAAAACCAGAGTAGAGTTAATAACCAGCAAGGATCTAGTATGGAAGAGAAATACCTGTGAAAAGCTAAGTAAAACAAAATGGCACAAGCAGGGGAAAGGGGACCTGAATGGAGGAAGAAATGTTTCTAAATTTCAAATACTTTGTTTTAATGTAAAGAAATCTATAGAACTGTTTATGTTATGTTATGTTACATATTTAAAAGGCTTACATAGTTGTCCATCTTGTAGAACACAATTATGGGTGGTTCATAACAATAGCCAAAGACAATAAAACCAGGCATCTGCCCACACTTTATAGCCCATCAAACCTTACAATCCAGTGTGTTGGCTTCAAATTATTTAGGCACTTAGGAATTTACTAGAAGCCATACCTGGTCATAAATTTTCTCCTGCTACAGAAACTTAAGTCATTAAATCTGAAACTATCTTATGTTTTCCTTAATTAATGTCCATTTCAGTTTGAGATGTTAGCATAATTTGGCTTTTGTGAATTTCCTGTGCTGAATAGGAAATTTCCGTATCAATATTTTCTGGAATCTTATAGAATGCAAGTGTACTTCTGCACATCAAAAACAATTACTGGGTGAGTTTGATTTGAAAGTAAAAGCACAAAACAGAAATGATCCTGAGCCATATATTGGATATGAAGTGGGAGGGCACCACAACTAAATGCATTGTTTTGTTCTGCCTATTTAGTGTCATCAACAGCATGTGCAATTCCCATTGTTGGTTGTTCTGAATGACACTTGTATTCTGAGCTTCCCTGGCCTTCTCAGAGTGATAGCCAGGATTATAATTCCTACGTTAATTTGGAATCTGCAATATTAGCAAATAGAGATACTTTATAAAGAAGCAGAACTTTCATATTTATTCCACATAGAATTTTAGAACACAGTTGTAACTGTTCCATAGATTCAAAGGAGCAGACTTGAAGTGTAATGGTTTGTCCTTGCTTTAGTGATCAAATCACCTTTTTGGGATGTGGGAAGTTTCTCTGTTGACTGATTTATTTAACTTATGATTTTTCTAATGTATATAATGTTATCTTCAGGAACCTCTGCAATCTGGAAGTCTTGATTCAAACTGCAGTTCTCTAAGGCCCCCAAGCATGATGGGTACTTCCTGGTTCACAGTCATTGCCATATTTGTGTTTTCCTCCATTTATTGTATTGTTTCTCATCCCAAACCTGAATTATGGTTCCAAGAACTTTTCCCCCTTAAAATGTGTCCAGCCAATGCCAGCGTGGAAACATTTTATGGCATCATGTTTGATGCAGGAAGCACAGGGACACGAATTCATATTTACACCTTTATACAGAGAAGCCCAGGTAAGACTGTTGGAAGTTCTCCTGAACATATGTACTTGTGGTGTAGAGTCTGCTAGATGGTTTTATTGGTTGACATATCACTTGTAATTTCCTACTGATTATGTTTTGTGGTTTTTAATTGGTTTTAATGATATTTTTGTGTTGTTTTCGTATTTGGTATGTTTATTGTTCTTGTGGTATATATTTAATTATGTTAGCTATCCAGTCACAAATGTGAGGTAGGCAGTTATGTAAATTGAATAAATGAATCATAAAAATATGCTACAACAACCAGGCACTTGTCAATGTATTATAAGCAATTAATTGACTGATTTTGATATTAATCACCTTGTTTACTCTCCACAAGTTGTTGACTTGACTTCAACAAGTCTATAAGCAACTCTTGAACTATAAATCAATAGATTATAAATGTTTTAGGAATTTACAAGAACTAGATATCCTGTGACCCCCTGGCTCATCCTTTCAGAAATATTTCCTTACCAGATTCCTCAATGCCATCAAAATGACAAAGCTTCTGATGTAGTGCGTTCACTGGAAAAATTGGATACATTCAAAGATGTGGCTGCCTTGAAAATACCCCATGTTGAATTGTATAGCAGAGTTGGACATATTTTATGACATTTGTATTATGTCATAAACTGTTTTATGATATTTATGTCATAAAATGCTTTATAAAATTTGCCAAATTTCAATTCCATGGAGTCGTGGGTCCCGGATTTTGGACACATTCTGCAAGTTAGCCCATTTGGGGCACCTTAGTTCAAAAGATTTTGCCCTTTCATCCAGTTAAAATCTGTGGATGTATCCTTATTTCATAGTCTCTTTTCACAGTTTCCTTCACTTTTGTTTATTTCCTGATTTCAATTAATTTTGATTGGTTTGTGCAGTCTCTTTATAAAGAGTTGGATCAGTTGCTTAATTGATGTATTTTCCTGAGAAAGATTTTAAAGTAGATTAAGTTTAAAAGATGGAAACAGGATATGAGTACAATTTAATTCTACACATAGAAAAACAAGAAAGGATTATCTTACAGATAATGTTTAACAACATTTTCTGCTCTTTGGTTGCCTGGCATTTCCAGTTTGGTATGTTTTAATATATTTAATTATATACTATAGTGTCTTAATCCTTGTCATTAATCCTTTATCTTGTTATTAATCCAATACAAACATTTGCTCAATATAAGCATTACTGGATTTGTACAGCTGTGTCACTTTAATAAGCCAAATGCAGTCTTCTGAAAAACTATCTTCCGAAAGAAGGGAGAGATGATTTTGATCCAGAATTATGAAGCATCTGGATTTTCATCTCTGTTAGCAAATGAAATGAGAATTAACTAAGCACAGCCTAGTCCATTTTGTCATATTTTGTTTTCAGTTTTTGTGTAGTATTTTGACTGGTTGGTTATGCTTTGTGGTCATGTTCTTGTTTTATGATATGATGTTGCAATATTCTATACAATGTATCAATGCTTATTGCTAAGTACTTTCTCAAACAAAAGCTAGCCTACGTGACCAACAGCTAGGTCACGTATGCCTAAGGTGACTTCCTCATTTCCTAAAGGGCACAAAAAAGACCGTATATGGTAGTAAGGAAATGTTCCCCTCCTCCTGAGATGTAACCACTCCCATACCTGCT
>NW_015401277.1:10240-14623 GCF_001527695.2 Protobothrops mucrosquamatus
CACTCCCATACCTGCTATACTGGAATAAAAGTAGGTGCGTAGGAACTCAAGGGGTCTTTTCGCTCCTGCTTCTACACACCACACCAAAGAAAGATGTTGTCCGTGTCTTCTTAAGCCGCGTGCGAGGCCCGATAGTCAGCCTGACTATCGTACATCACCGGTTCCCCAAATCACCCTGGAAAGGGCCAAACGTATCAATATGATGATATAAGTTGCCCATCTTTTAAGTGGTGCCGCTATTACAAATCTAAATAATAATAATAATGACATATCACAATTTTGCTGTCGAGGCAGTACACATTAGTGATATGCATTAGATTTTTCTTCAAGAATATCTTTATATTGCAATCTTCCACAAAATATTATAAGTCTTCTTATATTTGTCACACAGAACCATCTATCCAGAAGTCCCACATTACCAAGAATTATATATGTATTACAAAATAAAGTTTCTGTTTTCTACATTTTCACTCTTTCTCTGAAAAGTACCTCTTGGTTGAATCTTTGGGACACAGCTTGATTGAAAATCACAACCTTCACTGACATATTTCAGTTATTAACTCATTTGTAATCAGTAGAGCAAAATACCTATAGCCTTAGATAAAAATAAGCCTATCTAACAGCTTATTTTATATATATATTTATAGAATATCCTGCAGAGTTAAAAGGGGAAGTTTTTGAATCAGTGAAACCAGGTCTCTCAGCATATGCCAATCAGCCTAAAAGGGTAAGACTTTCTGATGTAAAATAAATTATTTTCTTTTGGCATTTGAAGATAGAATGAATCATAAAGGCAACCTACTGATCTCATTTTTTTTATTATTATTACTTATTCTCACTGGAAAATAGTAATTCTCCAAGGGTTTTCCTATTACCTCCTCCCTAAACCTAGCTGGAGATAAAAGTGATTACAGCAGGAACATTGTATGTTCAAGGACATGTTTTGCCATTAACCAATACTAACTTCTCTCAGTCCCAATATAGGCCCATAAACAATGAGAAAATTGACTGAGATTGGGGCAAGAGAACATTGACGGGACCAGTAGTTTGCCTAGTGACACAGGGATAGATGTCAATAAAGGCAATTGCATATACCTTAAGCTTAGTTCAAGAGGAAAATTTTAAATGTCAAGCTAAAGCCCTCAAAAATAAATTGGGCTTGGAGGAACAAATTGAAGAAGAGAAATGTTTTAAAAACGTAAACTAAAGTTCTGCTCAATCCTATCAGTTTTTTGTTTTTGTTTCTGCTAATCTTTAGGGAGCTGAAACTATCAGAAAATTATTAGAGATGGCTAAAAATGCTGTACCACCAGGTCACTGGAGCAAGACCCCCGTAGTATTGAAAGCCACTGCTGGTCTACGGTTGTTAGCGGAACAGAAAGCTCAAGCTCTACTCTCACAAGTAATGTTGGGTTATATACTACAAAATCAATGGTGCTATATAAAAGTGGGGGCCTTTTTCAGTCCTTTCCATTTGTGTTATGCCATGAATATGCCCCAGCTGCTTTTTAAAATACCGTATCAAACTCAATGGAAGCACTTGTAAAATCGTTGGTTATGAAAAACACTATATCCTAGATTGAGCCCTTGAGCCCTGCCTCCATTTCCAAAACACACACGGAGAAATACAGTGAGGTTGATAGGATATGAAAACTTACTGGATATGGGATATTTTAAGTCCTCGGTTCTCTGAAGAGAGATAAAAGACACTGGGTATGTGCAGTCTTGAAAAAAATCGACTGAGGGGAGATTTGATAATATTTTTCAAGTATTTGAAGGGATGCCGCATAAAATAATTCCGTGACCTGTTTTTTATTTGTCCTAGAGTACAGGACGTAGAATATTACTCTTAAATTCTAGGAAGGCCGATACTGGATGAATGTGAGAAAAATAATAGTAAGAGCAGTTCACTAGTGGAATCGCTAGAGGAAAGGGGTGAGCTCCCTTTTGCTGTATGTGTTGTAGTAGACATGGACAGCCGATGGTCAGGAATGAGTTACTTGAGATTCCTGCACTGAGCAAGAAATTGAACTCAGTAGCCTAATGGCTTCATTCAACTCTTTATGATTTTATAGCTATTTCTTCTATGGGTCTATATTAATAAATGCAGAAAGCAATCCAGTTTTAATGGTAGTTTTAGAAGTTGAACGAAATCATTTAACCTGTAGCTGATTTTACATTCCTCTGTTTTTTTGTAGAAGAAAGTTGCATAATTTGCATATTTCTGTTTGTGAATGATTCCAATTCTAGGAAAATCACTTCCTTTTTTTCCCCACAGGTCAGAATGGTCTTTGAGGATTCACCATTTTTAGTTCCTGATAATAGTGTTAGCATAATGGATGGATCTTATGAAGGTGCGTCCTACCGTACAAATAAGGAAACTGAGGCATAGAGAAGAGAAATATAACTAGGGAAGTAAGAGGGGAAGAAGGGTTTCTCAGAACAGGATAAAATATTATGGTGTTGCTTTTAAGGCAACCAAGATTATAATATCCTAGGGAAACAGGATTCTGTATACAGGAAAATGATAAAGTTCCTTGGCTGCATTAGTAACATATTACTAGATGAAAAATAGATTCAACTAGTTCTAATGTCCATATGGAGTTTACAATTAGAACACATCATAGCAAAGGACAGATTTAGATAGCAATGTCATAATGAATATGCATTTATTTTATTTTGCTATTTATATACCCCCTTATTCTACAATGACTTTAGTTAGTTAACTACAATGGCATGCAAATAAAATACTAAATAAAACAAACAAATAACAGCTAAATGCTAAATAAAACACTTCTATCAAAAACTAAAATTATGATTTTTTAAAAATCAACTATTAGCACCCTTCACATACAGGCAACATGTGCTTAGTCAATCCAATTTGAAGACTTTTTAAAAAACAACAACAGTTTTCACTGTGTTCTTGAAGGACATCAGTGTAGCATTTGATAGAGAAATGGACTTGGAGAGAGGAGAACCAGTACAAAGGAGTAGTCCATGACCAATAAGATCTGCTTCTATGCCATACATAACTCTTGAAATGTGGGAACCCAAAACACCCTAAATCAAACAAATAGGATAAGCAGACACTTAAAACCAGCACCCTGAACTTTATTTGAGATCCTACTACTAACCAGTATTGTATGATTACAACAGCTCTCAAATACCAGTAGGCAAGCTGCTACATTCAAAACAATTCCAGTTTCAGCGTAGTTTCCAAGGACAATAGCATGTAAAGTCCATGCACTATGCAAGTCCATTTAATTCTCCTAATCGTAATTGTTTTGGATTGCCTTTTTTACTTTTCATCGTATTGTAAGTAGCCCAGAGTCATGTTTCAGTAAGATGCAAGGCATAATAAATAAATACATACATACATACATACATACATACATACATACATACATACATACATACACACACCTCCAGCCTAGAAGTGATAGGGACATGATTTAATGTTGCCAAGCCCTCCTGCTCCAAACAGGAGTTGAGCCCTATGGTACCCGTACTGCTCATTCTCCAGCATCACGGATTGGAACCTCTCATTTAGGAAGAAGTGAAACCAAGTGTAAAGCAGTGCCATCCATCTCCAACATCATTATCAATTGTATCAAAGGCTGCAGGTTATCCATTTGAGCAACCAATGCAGTTTCCACCCCATACTCATGCACCTCCTTTTCTACCAACTTTCTCAAAAAGAAAGATTGGAAACTGGACAGAAGTTGTCTATTGGGAACAGACTGAGGGTTTTTTGTTGTTGTTGTTGTTTTTGGAAGGAGCACGCCACCATTTCTTTCCAGGCAGTCAGATCAAAACATTCTCCCAAAGAAACCTCAGCCACTTGAACCTAGTTAAACAATTTGGCTTTACCAAATTATATGGAGAACTACTTGGAGAACTACAGTATGAAGTGGGTTTACTTTTTAATTTAGTATCACATATTCATCTAAGCTTAGTTCAGCTGAATGTCCTTAATCCAGACATTTATTTAGCTGAGTAAACTGACCTAACTTGGCAATTAGTTAAAAATGTCATTTGGAGTTGGTTTCAGTAAAATTATGCAATAAATTTGCAGGGTTTACAGAATGTTAGGAAACCTGATGGGAAAGTACAAGAACTGGAACAAAAAAAAAGAGACAGGGTAAATTTTAGATGGGGAAACAGTAATGAAAGTTAAGAGAACACCCCCAACTGATGTGAAAAGGTTGAGAAGCCAAAACAATGAATGAAATGATATTCTGTTTGGAAAAGTACTGATAATTACTGATCAGCAGAAATGCAGAGCCTGCAATAATCCTCTGTAGTCTATAGATAGATGGATTTTCAGTAGCTTTTTCTTTCTCTCTTGCAGGTATTTTAGCCTGGATCACTGTGAATTTTTTG
>NW_015401278.1:0-5097 GCF_001527695.2 Protobothrops mucrosquamatus
AAACAAGAGATTAATTTATTTTGTGGCCAGCCATTGCTGGGGGCTATTTTCAACACGGTGCATGGATTTCTACTGCAGTCTAGCGTACATTTTGCAGAACGTGCATGCTGATTTTCCCAAGGCAAATTATGCAGGTACCCAAAATCACTTGAGATTTGATTATCATAATTCCCTGGTGTACATCCAAGAACAGTAATAGGGAATAGGTATCTTCTCCCTTGGAAAATTAATAAATATCTCAACTACGGTAATTACCAACAGTCATCAATCCCAGGCGCCAACTATGTAACTGTGTCTCTAATCTTCATGCGCTATCTAACCTATCTCTAATCTGCACGCGTTATAACCTTCATGGTCTCGTCTACAGCCTCTCGGGGTATCGTAAGGAGGCTGCTAAACCCCCTCTCACCTTTTTTAAGGCGGGTACAAGCAGACCCCGCCACTTGGGTGCATTCTCTTCACTGAAGAACTCGTACTGCAGCGGAGCCGCTTGCATCTTGCCTACCCCGTCCCGCCCCCTAAGGGCGGGGGGGGGAAACGACGGGAATCACTGCTGGGGCCGAGCTCGACGTTGCTCCCGGGCTTGGAGCGAAGGTCGCAGGCAGCAACCAGAACCGGAGGAGGAGAGAGGCAGCGGGAGCCGCCAAAGGCGGCAGCGGCAAAACCCAACGTCGGGGGACGGAGGCGACATCCCTTTCCCGGTCACCCGCCGCCCGGCCTGGCCTTGTCTCACTCAGCGCCGGGACCAGCCTGGGACAAGACACCCCCGGACATCTTATCTCTCGTCCTGACAGGTCTGAGACTGAAAAGGTCCCAGGGCAAACCGACCACGAAAGGGAAATGACGGTTACTCCGGAGAAGGGGCAGGGTCTCGACTGCAGCTTTGAACTCTCGGGATTCTTCCCTTGTCCTGATGGTTACAACCGCCGACGCATGCGCAGTTAGCGTGAAGGCTGATTGGGCATGCGCAATTCAGGTTCAGTCAATCCTCTCTTTTTTTTCCCCCCCGAAGCGTCTTCTTTGGAAGTTGTTCGCTTTGCTTTCCCTTTTCCTCTTCCTTTGAAGTGCGGAAGTGAGACAGTGAGCTAATCGTGACCTCTTCTCAGTCTAGGATCGAGAATCGAAAACCGAATGTTTGAGCGAAGCTGTTTTTGGGCTTCGGAAACGGGTGGTGAGGCAAAAAGGGACAGATCTGTCCAAGCGCCGCCTGTGGCACGGAGGACTCATGACTCCGTCGTCGGTCTCTCTTCTACTTGAACATTCAAAACAAGACAACGCGGGATAATATTGGATTCCTTCATATAATTGGTTTGACAGTAAACGAACGTTGCGGATTCTGTGGAATTACAGGAAGCCGGAGGCGTGTTTTTCCGTTCAGTTACGAAGATGTGTGGCGTTGTGTTGGCGGTACAAGAATAACTTTGATTACTCTTAAGAAAATTAATTCAGGTTTCCCAATTTGTACTCTTACATTTTCCTTGAAAAAAAAACATTTTTCTTAGCTTTGAAATGTATGCAGTTCAGGGATCAAGTTTAAAATATGTTTGTGCTTAATCTTGCCTTTCCTAAACTGTCAGGAAATGCCATGATACCATGAACTACAATATTGTAGAATAGTTTTACCATTTTGTAAAATAAAAAGTGTACAGGAAGGAAAGTCCCGGATGAGCCTAAGGACGTCTCATAAAAAATAGTGTCAATTAACCTGTTTGCAATTCCAGAAGAATGTCATAAGAAACAAAAGAGTCATGCTGCCTTCCAGGACTGACAGACAAATGGGAGACAAAGAGAAATCTTTCTCTTCTCTTTCTCCTCTCTTTCTTCCCATGCAAGCAATGTTTGGAGGTAACATTGAGTCTTCAAGGCTAGCAATCCCTGATCAACTTTTTCTCCATAAATTTATCTCATTCTGAGGTAGTGTTCTTCACAATATCTTGTGATAATTCCATGGCTCAGTTATGTGCTGTTCTAAAGTTCCACTTAGTTTAACTGAATGCCTTCGATCCTAGTATTTTGAGAAAAGAGAAAAAGAATTACGGAGAACAGCAAAAACAGCCTTTTTGCAGTGCTTCAGAAAACCTCAATTAGGAAATTTTTACACCATCCAGTTTAAAGAGATCTTTTTGAAGTTTTTCATCATTTCCACTTTCTACCACCCTGAGTAGAGGAGCTGCAAACTTAGCCAACTTACTGCTTATTTCTAAATTAAGATAATTTGTGAGCAAATTAAAAACCACTGCCCCAACTCAGACCCTTGTGGAACTTTTAACAGCATTCAATACTATTGGTATCCTTGATTATCTGGGTTGGAGATGGTTACAGTTTTACAGAATAACAGTTGGAAGGGACTTAGTTGGTCATCCAATCTAACCCCCTGCTCAAGCAGGAGACCCTATACCCGTGGTGGCAAGCCTATGTCACGCAGAGCCCTCTCTGGGCATGCGCACCGTCGCCCCAGTCCTAGGCCTTCAGTCCCATCCATGAGCAACTTGCATCAATACCCACGCAGAGTAAGGTTGCCGCGCCCGCCCCATGATGCTTCTTTGCGATCCGCCGCCGCTGCCGCGTGCAAGGAAACGAAGTTTTTTTTGGGAAAAGCCAATCAATTCCAACTTCTCGTGAAAGATCGCGGAGTTGGAATTGATTGACTTTTTTTCCCCAAAAAAACCCCCTTCCTTTGTTTCCTTGCATGCTGTGGCGGCGGATCGCGAAGGAGAAGTGGCACAGGGCTGGGAGTCAGGTAAGGAAAGAAAGGCAATTTCTTGGGGGAGCAAGGATTTCTTTCCTTACCTGCCCCACTTGTTCTGAGGCCACTTGCCGCTCAGACGCGTTGCTCTTGCCAATGACCCGACCACCCACTTCAGCATCCTCCCTCCCCGAGTCTCTGGCGCTCCACCTGCTGCTTTGGTGGCTCTGTAGGCTCTGCCTACAGAGCCACCAAAGTTGTAGTTCAGGGGTCCTCAAACTACGGCTCGACCTGTCTGTTTATCTGGCCTGCCTCAACCTCCCAGGCAAGCCATCCAATCGCGAGGAGAGTGTGGGTGGATGGTGGTGAGAGCCCCAGCCAGTGGTGGGATGGCGAGTTGGGAGATGTTTTTTTCCCAGTTTCTCCCTCGCGCGCTTAAGGGCATGCTTGCGCTTTGGCCACGCCCCCTTCCTCTCTCACCTATTCGCGTTTTTACCTCAGAGCCAGGCTGAGAGGTTTAGGTCTCGCTTGCAGTCTTGGCCTTGCTTAGGGCAGCCAAACCTGGTGATGATGTCACTGATGCTGCTGCTGCTTCTGAGGCGGGTTCCTCGCTAGGAGCTACAGAACGTGAGCCCCAGCCTCCGCAACTGCTGCCGCTGCTGCCATGCCAGCCAAAAGGAAACTGGTGCCGCCGGCCCTCAACATCACCCCCACCATTGCTGAGCGATCCAGCCCCACTGGTGTTTGGAGTGGGGCTGCTGGAGTGGGGTGCCGGTTATGGGTCTGAGGGGAGCGGGCGAAGGGCGAGGTATTTGTGAGGGGTGGCCGGGGTGAGTGAGAAAAAAGGAGAATTTGCTCCTGGAAGGTTATTTCGGGGTTGTGAGGGATTGTGTGGAGCTGAGGCGATGAAAGATCAGGGGAGCCGCTGAGAGGGAGGATGGGGTCGGCCTTTGGAGGAGCATCCTGATCTACGAATGGGAGTGGTGGTGCCGTGTCCAGGTGAAGCCCTGAAAGGTAGGCAAAGCCAGAGGTGGTGGAGCAGCTCGGAGGAACTGGGAGTGCCGGTGCTGGTGGTTGAGAGAAACTTCATTGGCCTTTAGGATCCAGGAAATGGTGGAGGAAGGATGGGGGCATTGGGATGTGCCCCATTGGAAAGAGGAATGAGGTCCTACTAGGCAGGTTCTTTTGCCCTGAGACGGTCCAGAATGCCAGTCAAGGAGAATATTTCTGGCTCAGAATTTAAATTAATGGTCTTGGGGGAGGGTGTCTCTGAGGATGGTGTTTTCTTGCAGACGTTTCAGGACCCAAAGTGGGATAATAAGAGAACTAATGATGTTACCTAGTTTGGGTCATGAGACGTCTACAAAAAAGCCACGAAGCTCAGAGAGGACCAAGGAACCCACAACTTCCCTCCTCCTCTTCTTTTCTTCTCCTCCACTCCACAAACCCCATTCTCTTCTGGCACTGCTGATGTTACCTAGTTTGGATCATGAGACGTCTGCAAGAAATGCTGAATGGAAATGGCACCCCTGCCCTGCCTCCTGCCCACCGTCCCACCTGCCAGAGACCCCCTGGATCTCCCCCAACCATGCTCGGCCACCACAGGCGTCCCTCCACATGAGCAACATTGAGGTGGCCATGCCCACCCCAGCTACGCCCACCCAGTCAGCCATGACCACTGCAGCAATGCCCACCCAGTGTCCACGCCCACCCAGCACCCGACGATAAATAAGTGGGGTTTGGGTTGCAGTTTGGGCACTCAGTCTCCAAAAGGTTTGCCATCATTGCCCTATACTATTTCTGACAAGTGGCTGTCCAGTCTTCTTGAAAGCCTCCAGTGATGAAGCATCCACAACTTCTGAAGGCAAGCTGTTCCATAGGTTGATTGTTCTGTCAGAAAATGTCTCCTTATTTCTAGGTTGAATTTCTCCTTGATCAGTTTCCATGCATTGTTCCTTGTCTGCCCTTTGGGTACTTTGGAAAATATTGTCCCCCTCCTCTCAGTGACAGCCCCTCAAATATTGGAACATTGCTATGAACATTGCTGTTGTTCCTAGTCCTCTTCACTAGACTAGCCATGCCCAGTTCTTGTAACCATTCTTGGGAGGAACTGCTTTGTAGGTATTATGGTTCTTTCTTGATGGGCAATTAGTCAGTAGCAATAGAGAGGTTAGCCTGGTGACTGCTCACTCATAGGTATTGAAGGGATTGATCCTTTTCTACCATTAACTATATTTCATGAAGGAAGAGGTAGGGAGGAAAGATAAGAATCCTGCTTTTAAAATCATGCCTCCACTATTATGAAATAAGTCTCACCTTGAACATCAGGGTCAACCTGTGATAACCTTCCAAAATAATAATAATAATAATAATAATAATAATAATAATAATAATAATAATAATAATAATAA
>NW_015401279.1:0-5096 GCF_001527695.2 Protobothrops mucrosquamatus
GGCGTTTCCCTCGAACTTCGGACCTGGGAGGGCCCAGGAAACCGGAGGGACCAATGGGATTTCTCCCTTCTGCAGCGTCATCGGTCTCCGGGCAGAGCCTCCCTCGACTTCGTCCGATAGAGGAGATAGTTCGGCGCAGAGAGGGAAGCGGAGAAAGTTGGGAGAGGGGGGAAAAATCCCTTCAGTCTGGGTGGGGGGGCTGCATTTTAGTGGGGGCGTCTCCTGCCAGCTCCGGAGGGGAGGGCGGACTTCCTTTTGCGCCCCCCCCTCGTGATTCTCAACCAGAGCCTCCTTTTCTCTGTGTGTCTGGAGGGGTGGACTAGATGCCCTTTCAGTTCCCAGAGGGAGCCTAGAGCAAAGTGGAGCCAGAGCTTGAGGGCTCCTCCTGGGCTCGCCCGGCTCAGTTTGGGGGCAGGAAACCCCCCCTACAGGTCTGGACCATTTGGGGGGGAACTGCGGACACACGTACACACACACACACACACACACACACTCCCAAACCCCTCAGGCAACCGATACCAGATGTTATATCAGAACCACATCATCCACAAATCCTGAACTAACGGGGAAGAACCGGAGGATTGGAAAATGGCTGATGTACTTCCCATCTTAATAATAATAATAATAATAATAATAATAATAATAATAATAATAATAATAATAATAATAATAATAATAATAATAATAATAATAATAATAATAATAATAATAATAATAATAATAATAATAATAATAATAATAATAAAGTTGGAAGGGACCTTGGAGGTCATCTAGTCCAACCCCCTGCTCAGGCAGGAAACCCCATACCATTTCGGACAAATGGCTGTCCAGTTTCTTCTTAAAAACTTCCAGTTCAAGAAAGGGGGGGAAGAAACAGATCCAGGAAACTACAGACCAATCAGTTTAACCTCAATACCTGGGAAGATCCTAGAAAAGATAATCAAAAAACAGATCTGCGAACAACTAGAAGCAAACAAAGTTATAACCAGTAGCCAGCACGGGTGTGTCGAAAACAGATCATGCCAGGCCAATCTCACCTCATTCTTTGATAAAGTGACTGAACTCAGGATTCTCTCTGGCAGCTGCGGGGTCCCAGTGCCCCCTCCCTCCACTCTGGGTAGGGATCCCAATTGAAGCTCCCCCCCAAGACAGCTGCCTGGCCTCCAGTGACACACCCACCCCCCCATGCAGGGGACACTACCGGCTCTCCGGCCCCCCCCCGAGACTGCTCTTGTTCCAAAGTGGGGGGGGTCGCCCTTTTTTGCCTTCCCCTAGGTTCCCCTCCCAGGGAGAGAGTATGAAAGAGCCCCATTGTGATCCACAACACAGAAAACCCCACAGCGCTTGGAGAGAGTGAGGGAGAAGGCGGAAGGAAGGAAGGAAGGAAGGAAGGAAGGAAGGAAGGAAGGAAGGAAGGAAGGAAGGAAGGAAGGAAGACAAAAGGAAGGAAGGAAGATTAAAGGAAGGAAGGAAAAAAGGAAGGAAGACAAAAGGAAGAAAGGAAGGAAGAAAGAAAAAAGGAAGGAAGGAAGGAAGACTAAAGGAAGGAAGGAAAAAAGGAAGAAAGACAAAAGGAAGAAAGGAAGGAAGGAAGACAAAAGGAAGGAAGGAAGGAAGACAAAAGGAAGGAAGGAACCAAACCAAAACCGGCCTTCTATTCGCGGTGGGTCAGAAAACCCCACAGCGCTGGGGGCAAACTCCCCCCCCCCAGCAGCACCTTTGCCAGGGACGAAACGGGTCCAAGCAGAGACTTTTTGGAGGGACGGGGGGGGCACTGACCCCAGAGGGGGGGAGGGGCAGTCCCACCCAGGACGGAGATCTGGCCTCTTCTTAAATGCGGGGCCAGAGAACGCGTGTCTGTCTGTGTGTCTGAAGGCGCCCGAGGACTCCCCAGTCAGCCCGCTCAGAGACCCCCCCCCGCAAAAAATGTCCTCACTGACTGCGGCCCCACTCCCCCCCAGGTCAAGGGGGAGGGCAAAAGGAAGTCCGGACTCCCCTGCAGGGCTGGCCTGAACCCCCCCTTGAGCTGCAGCCCCCCAAGACTGAAGGAATCCCCCCTCCCACTTTCTCCGCTTCTCTCTCTGCGCCGGACTATCTCCTCCATCGGGTCAAGTCAAGGGAGACTCTGCCCGGAGACCGATGACGCTGCAGAATGGAGAATTGTCATTGGTCCATCCGCTTTTCTGGACCATCCCAGTTGTAAAGTTGCAGGAAAACGCCCCCTCCCCCTAATCCAGACACCCCCTCCCCGATTCCGCCTCTGGGGTTGGGAGCCTCCGCAATCTCTCCCCCCCCACTTCGGGGGCGCTGGTGGGGCGGCACCCATGGGCTCCCCCTGATGTTGCTGGTGGGGGGGCGCTGGCCCGGATGCCCGGAAGCGAAGGGGGGGAAGGAGACCCCCGGTAAGGAGGGGGGTCTCACCCTGCAGGTGAGTTTCTCCTCTTCTTCCCTCAAGCCCCCCCCTCCAAAATAACACCAGCGGTTAGATTTATATACCACTTATATATATATATATATGGCGCTAAGAATTTTAGTCAGCATCTTCACACACACACACACACACCCAAAAAAAGTGACAGGTGGGATTTAATTCTCCAATTCTTCCATTAAAAAAAGAAAAAAAAGTCTCTTGAAGAAATCGAGCCGGCCTTGAAATTATCCCGCAAACTTACTTTGCCGTGGAGAAGCCAAAATCGCTGCAACTTTTTCTTATACATAACTCTAATACAGCGGAGCACAAAAAAAAACCACACACACACACACACACACACACACACCGCTACAATTTCACCCAAGTTCTGGGAAATTGCAGAGGGGAAAGGAAGGGAATTTGGGGAGGGGGCATTCCTGACATTGGGGGAGGGGAGCACTGCAGGCCTGCCAATTGCCTTTTCTGCCCCTCCCCAGTGACTTTTCACACAATACCTGGCCAAGTGACCCCCCCAGGCTCCCCCCTTTTCTGCCCCCCCCATCGTAGCCTCTTTGTTAATGTGAAACATCTGCAGGGAGGCCTCCCCTCTTAACCCCACTAATTAAGTTAATTAGGGGGAATTTCATCTTTTCAAAGTCACTCTGGAGCCCCCCCCCCTTTTGCAGCGTCTCGGCTGAACTTTGACCCCCCTTTGGGTCCCAGGAGAGGAGATGGGGAGGGGTCCCTGGTCCCTCCCAGCCTTTTCCTCCCTGAAAGGGGCGGAGCCTCCCTCCCTCCCTCCGGGCCCCGCCCATCAACCACCCCCCTGCAGTGTGGGCCTGCCTGGGGGTGGGGGGGGCTGAAAAGGAAAGGGTGGGGAAGTGTGTGTGTGTTTTCCCCTGTGTAGACTCTCCACAAATACTTTTTTTTCACCAAAAGTTTTATTATGTAATGTAATTTTTGTCTTTTTTTCCACAGCCCTCGTGACTTAACTCTGCCTTCAGATGCAAAAAGATAGATATTTTTCTTTTCCATAGCTGAATGTCTTTTTCTACCAATTCTGCCAAGATGGAAGGCTGAAGGGGGCAGATTGGCGGCTGGACCTTCTCCTGCTGAGACTCACCAGCTTCCGCTCAGGGGAGGTAGAGGCCATCTAGTCTGGTCCAGGCTGGCTTGCCATCACACACACACACACACACACACACACAAATACAAACTCCTTTGCACAACCCCCGAAGAGGCGCTTGAGTCCCGCTTCCTCCCCCCCCCCTTCCTTCCCCGGCCTGAAGCGCTGGGCTCCCCCGAAGCGGAACCGAGAAACTGGCCCTGATCCAGCAGGCAAGAAGCCCGGATTCTTCCCCAAACCAAAGTCATATCAGGTCTGTTTCTTTGGAACACTTTAAAGGTTAAAATATTAAATTTCATAGCTGGATCAGGAAAGGGAACAATGGTCTCCAGAACACAGCCTTGCAGTTGAGGGAGGGCGGGCTCCTGCCTGAGGCGATCTGTGCTCTGATTGGTGGCTGCGGGTGTAAAGGGGGAGTTTCCCTTTTTCCCGCCTTTTTCTTCTGTGGGCTCTGTGGGCTCTTTTGTGATTTACCTCACGATTTACCTCAGGATGTAGTCAAATGCCTGACTATCTTATCTGCCGTAAATATAGAGGTTAAATACATTTATTGATGTAAAACTACAAGTTTGTCTCAGTGTCTCCCACTTCATTTGGACGGCTGCCGCTCAGTTCCTCAACATTAAATCTTTTCAGTTGTGCCTTCCAGTCGTGGGTTTCATTCCACTAAGTTTCAGTAATTGCAACAATAACACTCCTGCCTTTGGGTTTCAATTTCTCCCTGTTTATTCCTCGTACTTTGAGCGTTGGTGTGTAGAGGCATCTGAGTCCCTTTTGACTGACCCTGTGTTGGGTTTCCACATCCCCTCTTTTCTGTCCAGGTTCTTTTTTGCCCCAAATTTCAAAAATCTGTTGTATCCACAGCAAGGAGGTTTTCTTCAGGCACATTTTTTTTTTTTTTAAAAAAAGGAAAGAATTAACAAATGTTAAAGGAACATCTATCACTTGAGGAGAAACTCTCAGGGCAGGACGGGGTCCCAAAAGCAGGGGGCTCACCCCACTGCACAACAGTTGTGTATATACACAGCCAGTCGCACAAAGAGGTCCCAGATGCAGGCAGCGCCTGATCAAAGCAGAACTGGACTCTTTTCATGTTTCCCCAGCAGGATTTTGATTTCCTCTGAGTTCCTCCTGCCCCCCCCCAGCCCTCCACACACACACCCCACACACAAACACACAGAGGAACTTTGTTTCTTTCCACAACCCACAACATTTGAAGGAGTGCTGGAGTTTCGCTTTCCCCCCCCCCCCCGCCCCCGGCCTGAAGCGCTGGGCTCCTCCGAAGCGGAACCGAGAACTGGCCCTGATCCATCAGGCAACAAGGCCGGATTCTTCCCCGGGGCAGCTCCGGGACTCTCCCGCTCCGCCCCACGGCTGAGTCTCCAGGAGGGGCGGCCCCCTCGGTCCTCTGCCCTCCTCCCCGGAGGAGGCTGAGGGGTCCCTCCCGACCCCCGAGGAGACCCCGGACAGCCCAGGGAAGAAACCGAGGGAGGGCTGGAGAAACGTCCCCGGAGACCCAAAGGACCCGAAGGCTCCGATTCTCCCTCTTCACACGTTGCG
>NW_015401279.1:12453-14444 GCF_001527695.2 Protobothrops mucrosquamatus
TTTTGCTGCAAGGGATTTTGAAGTATTTTTCTCCTGAATGGATTTTGCCTGTAGCATTCCTTTACTTATGAATGGAGCCATTTGGGGAGGCTGCCTTAGCCAGCAGCCATACTTACTACATTTATTTTTCTTCCTTAAGTGCCCACTGCGCTCCTTAACTTTCCTTTCTAGCCAGTAGCTAATTCTTAAAGGGGAATGCGCCTTCTTAAGCTAGTTCCCTCAATGGCTTGTCTTTTTGTTCTCTGGAGGCTTTTCCTTGTTCAATGAATATATAGAAGAGGGGAAATAGGGGGGGTTCAAATTCTTCCTTCATAAGGAGATGGGAATGAGAAAGAGGGAGGCAGGGAAGGAGGGAGGGAGGCAGGGAAGTCCCGCCTTAGCACTTGGCCACCTGCCAATGACTTTCTTGTCAAAAGGTTGCAAAAGGGGATCACATGACTCTGGGACACTGTGACCATCATAAATATCAATCCATTGCCAAGCATCCAAATATAAATCACATGACCCTGGGAATGCTGCAATGGTCATAAGTGTGAAAAATGGTCATTAGTTATTTCAGTGGAATTGCAACTTTAAACAGGGTTGTGGTTTTTTTGGTCATCAAGTGTTTGACACCTTGCTAGGTGGTACTCGAATATTTCCATATATCCTAAAAGTGGTACAGTCGGTGAAAAGTTTGGAAAGCCCTGGCTTACAGCATTAAAACATTAAAATCCTAACAGATAAATATTTCGATAGCAATCAAAATGGAATTCCCAGTCAAGATAAAATTATAGTTAAAAGAGGGGGAGGAACAGGATGTGTGAGGGGGGAGGGGGATTGCCTCTTAATTCAACAACTACCTCCAGTGTGAGGCTCCCCATTAGGACCCCCTGATTTTGAGCCAGATTTCGCCTAATCTGTACTTGAACCTTTGGTTTTTTTCTGCCCAGGTTTCCCCCATATAATGTTTAAGAACATGTAATTTTTAAAGGTTTGGTTATTTGTAATTTATTCCTGGGATGTGGTCGGGATTTTTTTATGAACAGTTAATTATCCTCCTAGGTTTGCAGGGAAGAATTTAGGTGTAAAAATGAACTCCAGACTGAATATGCAGAGAACAAAATCTGTGTCGGTTCCCCTTAAATATTCCATAATTTCCGGAAGGAGCAAATGCCCAGCCTCTCCCTGTAAAATGCTTTTTTCTCTTGGGATCTGGCGGTTTTTCGCTTGTGGAAGAAATATCTTATTTAATTCTTTAGTAGCATATTATTTTTGGAGACCCTGGGCTCACAATGGGAATATTAAATTTATCCAATTTTTGAGTAATGATTCTTTAAAGACTTTGGATTCTACCAAAGGAATATAATTTCCCTGTAAAGGCCAGATGGCAACAACTGCAGATGAAACTCTTGTTTTGCACAATGAACCCTTATCAGTTGATAGAAATAAATAAGGTTTTTTTTATATATACAAAGAAATAAAATTAGAAAAACAAAGGTAGGCGATTGGCAAGGAATCTGGATGAGAGAATTCAACCATCCATGATTCCATGGCGCCATTTCAGGGCTGAATGAAGGTGGGATGTGTTTCTTATGACCCCAAATCCAATTTTTGTCTTTGTGGGTGTTTTGGGACTCCCTCCCCCAATTCAGGAACCTTCCCAGGTGTGAAGAGGGAAGCGATTTGGCTGCAGGTGAAGCCGAGTCAGTGGCCAAAAAGGGGGTTTCAAGGGGGGCTTTTTTCCCAGACCCCCAAAATTGGCTGAACAAAATTTCTCAGCCTTTGAATCAGTTTCTGCTCAAGACAAACACCAGACCAGGATTCCCTGTGATTGTGGATTACATTTTAGTTTAAACATTGAATGGTGATTATGAATTCTAACTGGCTTCCTTCATTTGTTTGTTGGATTTAAAGGTACAAATGACGCTGAATAAAGAATAAGAAATAAAATGAACTGAAAGGTGAATAGGACACAGCAGACGAAAGAGCCTTCACTAATTCCCTTTTCC
>NW_015401280.1:0-5095 GCF_001527695.2 Protobothrops mucrosquamatus
ATTTCCCTCAAAAATAAAGTTCTAGTTTGTACATTTTCCAGAACAGTTATGCAAAGAAAGTTGTGTAATTCTCTACAGTCACATGTAGAGAGATAGGATTTCAAAAACTAAGAATCATCTGGAGAAAAATTAGTGACCTTAAAAAGTGTAGCTAATCCTTATGTTACCCTTGAAAGTTAAAATTTATGAAATTCTTTTTAAAAAAAAAAAGATTTTCCTTTTTCATTTACCATTCCAGTTTTTCTCTGCCTTATTTACAACACAGTAGTTTGTTGAAGTTTTTCTACAATAATGGTTTTGAGTTTGTTTATTCATGTCAGAAGCATCACAATTAAAATAAGGCATACTATATGACATAAAATTTAAAAAAAATACAAGATTACAATAAATACAAATACAAATAACAGAATAACAGAATAACAGAGTTGGAAAGGACCTTGGAGTCTTCTACTCCAACCCCCTGCTCTGGCAGGAAACCCTATCATTTCAGACAAATGGTTGTCCAGTCTCTTCTTAAAAATGTTGGAGCATTCACAACTTCTGGAGGCAGGTTGTTCCACTGATTAATTGTTCTAACTGTCAGAAAATTTTTCCTTAGTTCTAAGCTACTTCTCTCCTTATTTGTTTCCATGTATTGCTTCTTGTCCTGTCCTCAGGTGCTTTGGAGAATAGCTTGACTCCCTCTTCTCTGTAACAACCCATTAGATATTGGAACATTGCTATCATGTTACCCTAGTCCTTCTTTTCATTAAACTAGACCAGGGGTGTCAAACTGCCGGCCTGCAGGCCGGTTGCATCATACAGAGGCCGCGCCCACCCCAGCTCCAGCAATGTAAAAAAGTCACGATACGTCGCAATGCATCATGTGACATGCCGAGTTTAACACCCGTGAATTAGACATATCCAATTCCAGCAACCGTTCCTTATATGTTTAAGCCTCCAGTTCTCTAATCATCTTTATTGTTCTTCTCTGTACTCTTTCTAGAGTCTCAACATCTTTTTTACATCATGGTGACCAAAACTGGATGCAGTATTCCAAGTGTGGTCTTACCAAGGCAATATAAAGTGGTATTAACACATCATGTGATGTTGATTCTATCCCTCTGTTAATGAAGCCTAGAACTGTTTTGGCTTTTTTGGCAGCTGCAGCACACTGCTGGCTCATATTTAAGTGATTGTCCACTAGGACTCTGAGATCCCTCTCACAGTTACTACTATTGAGTCAGGTACTACTGATGCTATACCTGTACATTTGGTTTTTCTTGCCTAAATGTAGAAACTTACTTTTTTCACCATTGAATTTCATTTTGTTAGATAGCACCCAGTGTTCAAGTCTGTCCAGACTCCAGATCCTCCTGTATCTTAATCCTATCTTCTGGAATGTTGGCTATTCCTGCCAGCTTGGTGTCATCTGTAAATTTCATGAATTCCCCATCTATCCCCTCATCCAAATCATTGATGAAGATGTTGAAGAGTACTGGGCCTAAAACAGAGCCCTGGGGCACCCCACTACACACTTCCCTCCATGTAGATGCAGTTCCATTGAGGACCATATGCTGAGTATGGCTGGTCAGCCAATTAAGAATCCATTTGGTGGTGATGCTGTCTAACCCGCATTTTTTTATCTTATCAAGTAGTAGATTGTGGTCTACTTTATCAAATGCCTTACTGAACGCCAAGTAAATAATATCCACAGCATTTCTCTGGTCCACATTGAGATCAGGCTGATAAGTCTATAGTTTCCTGGATCTATTTTTTTTTTCTTTTTTGAAGATGGGAACTGCATCAGCTCTTTTCCAGTCCTCTAGTAGTTCCCCGGTGCTCCAGATTCTTTGAAAGATATAGTTCAGTGGTTCTGAGATCACGTCTGCCAGTTTCTTTAGAACCTTGGGGTATAATCCATCTGGTCCTGGTGATTTGAACTCATCTAGATTATATTAAACAAATCTTGTCCAGAAACTAGCAACATTAATAGTGTTCTGTTGCATTGCCATGAGGTCCTCAAGTGTACACTGATCGGGACACAAAGGGCAGGTGTACTTACGTGTTGTTGATGATTTTGAGTAATTTAAGTATTACTTTGGACTAGAAGAACCAACCAAAACTGACTAAATGTCTAGCTATTTTAATGCTAGGAAGAACATTATTAGTGGGTATATCTAAAATTAATGTTGAATTCATAATTTTCTTCCTCATAGAGAATGATTACAGGACAAAAGCAGCAGATATAATGTTGCAAAATATGCCACTGATGTTTTTTCACTGATAAGGAGACCCGTGCCTAAAAAAAGCATATAGATCAAATTTTCTTCATCTCCTTAAGAAGTAATTTACTCTAGATGCCAAACTAAAATTATTGGCAGGACAATAATGTGAAATTGTTACTGTGGATGTTGGAACAGTCCGCATCAGCTTAAAATACCTAAGTGTCCAATATGCTCATATTTGTAGTTCTTTCCTGCATATATAATAGTCTCACTCTGAGGAAAAATTCAGTCTCATTGGGGGAAAAAATGGCTAACTTCTAGCATAGTGAAATAAATGATGCTTGCATCAAAAGATTTGTACCTGCCAATCATCAGGATGCATGCAATGCCCTGACTTCTAAAAAGGATATTTGATTAGTGTAGAGCTTGTAAAACATTCAACTGACATTGTTTTTTTTTTAAAAAGAGCAGGGGTTTTTTTTCAGATAACAACAAGAATATTTATTGTTTCCACGCACTCTTCATATGATCGAGTCTTCTATCTGAAATGGGCCTCATGAGGAACTGAATTGACTAGAAATTATGTCAGCATTGGCTAACAGGCCAAATAAATACTTAAAATAAGCTCTGAATACAACCACTCCTTGTTTGGCAACTATCTTGGTTAGCAACCAATCACAAATATGATGGTAATAAATGGTAATTACAAAATCCTGTTCTGACTAATGCACACATTTACAATAACAAATGCCTTCAGTGTGAAACTGATTAAAGTCTGCTCAGTTTCAAGCAACAGCTGGGAGCAAACTGTAGGATTCTAATAAATTAATTAAGTTCATAGAGTTAAGCTTGTTACTTTTACCTAGAATTTTTAGGGGCACAATGTACTACAGAAAAGAGCACCTCAGGAAGAGATAGGTTTATTTAAACCAGGCATGTCAAACTGCCGGCCCACGGGCCAAATGCATCATACTGAAACCGCACCCACCTCATTGCCGGCAATGAGGAAAAAGCCGTGATACGTCGCGTGATGTCATGTGACATCGCGAGTTTGACATGCCTGATTTAAGCAATCTCTCCACTCTGCAAGGGAGCAAAAAAAATGGGGGGGGGGATAGATAAAGCATACAAAGAACTTTATATGAATGAAACAGCTGCAACCAGTGATCTTTGCAATGACACTCTCTTTCTCTCAGGCACACATTCTCTTAGCTACAATTCACTTAATAACAAAGTTTTTGGAACAGAACCACAGTCACTAATGGAGAGGGCGTATTTAACCTGTGTTTAACTTGTATAGAGAGAATAGTACACCGTATCAAGGAGGTTAATTTCTTCATATTATACAGAAAGTACAGCCAGGTGCACAACACCTACAGAGGACGGCAGCACTTAGTGGTGAATGCAGATTTCAAATGCATATGATTCCAGATTCCATCCACAATAACTCCTATGAGCCAGGATCTCTATTCAAGAAACTGGGAAAGGGAAAGAACTATATCTGGAAGTTAGGCTGCTTCTGTTTGTTAGAGAAGACAATCTGTAGCCAGCAGAATGGATATAAATTCTGCTTTGGAGATTATCAAAACACTTGAAAAAAGAGAGTGGCTTGTAGAACGTTTAGCTGAAACCCTTGCATATAAGCATTCCCCAAAGGCAGCTATCTAGCTTCTTCTTGAGCACTTTTAAGAAAAGCATCTTCATCCAATTGGTTCCATTGTTAAGCTTGAAGACATTTCACCTAATGTTCAACTGAATCTATTATCCTGTAACTTAAACGCATTAGATTTGGCTGGGCTCTCTAATGCAGCAGAGATTAAAAGTTTTCTATCTAAGAACCCTGAAGATATTTAAACTATTTTTAAAAATCATACCATTTAGCCTTTTGCTCAGGTTCTTTCATCTTTCCCCATAAATTTCTATTCCCTAAGAAGATCATTGTAAGGATAGATTCAATATACTTAATAACATATGTGAAACAGATCATAAGGCACTATGAAAATAGGTAAGAGACAAATTCTGAAGGAGAGAAAAATACCCAAAATTTCAAAGGGGGAAAGATTAAAGTGGTTTTCAAAACAAACTATCATAAGAGCCAGGGAAAAATGGAGGATGAAAGTCTCAGAGAACAAGAATGGCCTGTGACACCTGAATACTGGCCTTCAAAGTTAAACAAGAAAGAACAAGGAACACTATCTCAAACAAGAATGTCAACAAAGAGAGGAAAATAGCAGGAAGAGAAAAATGAGAGAAGTTTTTGGAAGAGAAATCCTAGGAAAATTGACAACTAAACTAGGAATCAACAACAGCAGTGGAAGAAATCTAAGAGAGATAAACTAGATTAAAGGAAGATGGAAATATTACATTCATTTTTTTCAAAGAACATTAAAACATGGCACAAATATTTCAAGAAATAATATTTTCCGAAAGTGATGTACAAGGGACAATAGTTATTGAATAGGAAAGTAAAGGCATGAATAAAATGCTCATCAAGTACAGTTAGTCCTCAACGTACAATCAGTTTTTTAGGGACCATCTGAAGCTATGATCTACCTGAAAAAGAGGACTTATGAACTGGATCTGTAATTTTAGTGGTCATTCTTCCCTCAGATGACTGAATTTTGGGTGCTCAATAATATGGTCCTGTAGTCACGTGACTGCATTTTACAATAGTTTTGCCAAAAGCCAGGTGTAATTATCCCAGACTCCCAAAAGATTCTTATATCAAAAATTACAAAACATCTATTTGATTCAAAACCTTGCCTTCCTGATAGATTCTGTCTCATGCTGTAGAGCCTGTATTCTGCCTTCACCCCCAGATGCAAAGTTCACAGCCTGTTGTCAAATTCCCCTGTTTGATCCTGGCTTTAGTGATAACATTTCTCAGC
>NW_015401281.1:0-5092 GCF_001527695.2 Protobothrops mucrosquamatus
CCCTAGAGGTCATCCAGCCTCACCCGCTCCCAAGCCTCCGCCGGGAGGCTCACCTGCCGCCCTCCTCACCTGTGCAGCTGCGCGCCGGCCTCCGCCTCCAGCTGAGCCCAGAGCCGCTTGGCTTCGGCCATCAGGGCCAGGTAGAGGTCCTGCGGGTAGGCGCTGCGGCTGATCCGGCTTTGGCCGTGGGAGCTTCCGCGGGTGTGGGGCAGCGGGAACTGCGGGGGGCGAGGAGCCAGGGTCGTCTCCGGACACTTTCCGGGGGGGGAGGCTGCCCCCCGCCCCGTAGCCCCCCTCCCCCGGCTTGCCCACCCAGGCTTCAGCCCCCTCCCCTGCAGGCAGGAGCCCGTCCGGGCAGGGGCTCCGCTACCTGGTCCAGCAGGAGGGTCTTCAGCCGGCGTCGGGCCAGCAGGTAGGCAGCGCAGGAGCCCTGGATCCCGGCGCCCAGCACCAGGGCGTCGAAGGGCCGGCCGTCCCCCCCGGCAGCCATGGCTCCTCCGCGGCTCTCCTGCCCGGGACGGGGGGCAAAGTCCAGCTGGCTTGGACCCCGGCCCGGGTCCGCCCCCGCTTGGCCGGAAGGGCGCCGTCGGGGGGATCGCAAGGGCCGAAGCAAGACTCTGAAGGATCCTGGGTCAGCTGAAAGTGGGGTGGGGGCTTTTGGGGTGGGGTGGGGTGGGGGGCGTCGGGACTTCTGCCTCGGTTCTTCCTCAAACGCAGCAGCAGCTCAGCAGCCTCGGAGAGAGAAGAAGCCAAAGGGAACTCGGGACGGGGGGGCGGGGGGGAGAAACTTTCTAAAAGTGAGAACCGTTTTTTGCCTCCAGAAGTTGTGGGTGCTTCAACCCCGGAGGCTTTCAAGGAGAGACTGGGCAACCCCTTTGTCTGGAATGGGATAGATAAGGGTCTCCGGCTTGAGCAGGGGGCTGGAGTAGATGACCTCGGAGGTCCCCTTCCAACCCTAGGATTCAATGATTCAGGGAGGGAGGGAGGGAGGGAGGAAGGAAAGAAGGAAGAAAGGAGCAATCTAATCCTGAGAACAATTAATCAGTGGAACTCCTTGCCTCCAGAAGCGGTGAATGCTCCAACACTGGAAGTTTTTAAGAAGAGACTGGACAGCCATTTGTCCGAAATGGGATAGGGTTACCTGCCTGAGCCGGGGGTTGGACTAGATGACCTCCGAGGTCCCTTCCACCCATTATTATTATTAACAACCTACCTCCAGAAGCTGTGAATGCTCCAACACTGGAAGTTTTGTCTGAAATGGTATAGGGTTACCTGCCTGAGCAGGGGGCTGGACTAGATGACCTCGGAGTTCCCCTTCCAACCCTAGGATTCAATGATTCAGGGAGGGAGGGAGGGAGGAAGGAAAGAAGGAAGGAAGGAGCAATCTAATCCTGACAGTGAGAACAATTAACCAGTGGAACTCCTTGCCTCCAGAAACGGTGAATGCTCCAACACTGGAAGTTTTTAAGAAGAGACTGGACAGCCACTTGTCTGGAATGGGATAGGATAGGGTCTCCTGCTTGAGCAGGGGGCTGGACTAGATGACCTCGGAGGTAGCCTTCCAACCCTAGGATTCAATGATTCAGGGAGGGAGGGAGGGAGGGAGGAAGGAAGGAAAGAAGGAGCAATCTAATCCTGACAGTGAGAACAATTAACCAGTGGAACTCCTTGCCTCCAGAAGCGGTGAATGCTCCAACACTGGAGGTTTTTAAGAACAGACTGGACAGCCATTTGTCTGGAATGGTGTAGGGTTTCCTGCCTGAGCAGGGGGTTGGACTAGATGACCTCCAAGGTCCCTCCCAACTTTATCATCATCATCATCATCATCATCATCATCATCATCATCATCATCATCATCTTCTTCTTCTTATTATTATTATTATTATTATTATTATTATTATTATTATTATTATTATTCTTATTCTTCTTATTCTTATTATTCTTATTATTCTTATTATTATTATTATTATTATTATTATTATTATTATTATTATTATTATCAATGAGAGAAGCAACCTAGAACTAAGGAAATTTTTTATTTTTTTTTTATAACATTTTATTAATTTTCTATTATTACAATTCATTATGCTTAATGAACAACGTGTTGTCTGGGTGAATTTGTTTTGTTTAGTAATACAAGTTAAATTCTTACTCTCTATCCCGTTTTTTCCAGCCAGTGATAAAATAAATTCGATGTTTGAAAACATTCTGTATCTTCTTTTTCTTTAATCCTCAATGTAAGTCTGTCCATTTCAGCACCGTTCAGTATTTTCTTGATTATCTCTTCATCCAATAGTGGTGGTTTTTTTTTTCATTTTTCCAGTGCTGAGCAAATACCATCCTCACAAATATATGTAATGTTAAATATACACTTTGTTTTTCAAATTTTTCTGGAATTATACCTAATAAAAAAAGTTCAGGTTTAAAGTCTACGTGTTTTCTTAACATCTTTTCTAAGCAAGTATGTATTTTTGTCCAATTTTTTTTTTGCTTTAACACACGTCCACCACAGGGGATAATATGTACCAGGATTTTAATTACATTTTCAACATTTATAACAACAACAACAACAACAACAATAATCATAATAATAATACAGTTGGAAGGGACGGAGGTCATCTAGTCCAACCCCCTGCTCAGGCAGGAAACCCTACACCATTTTGGACAAATGGCTGTCCAGTCTCTTCTTAAAAACTTCCAGTGTTGGAGCATTCACCGCTTCTGGAGGCAGGTTGTTCCACTGGTTAATTGTCCTCACTGTCAGGAAGTTTCTCCTTAGTTCAGTGATTCTCAACCTTTTTAATGCCGCGACCCCAACCGGTTGTAAGTCGAGGACTACCCAACCGGTCGTAAGTTAAGGACTTTCCCTGCCCGGGAGCGCCACACATGCGTGGTTCCTCCCCCTGCGCCAGCCGAGGCATAGCTGGCAAGTGGCAGAGACGGAGCAGGCCGACCACCAGCTGGCCCAGCCCAAGGGAGGTAAGGCACCCGTCGGAAAAGGGGGAAAAATGGCGGACAAAAAAATGGCAGACAAAAAAAAATGGCGGACAGCCTTGCTTGGCCACCCCCATGAAATGGTCGATCGACCCCAAATGGGGTCCCGACCCACAGGTTGAGAACCACTGCCTTAGTTCTAGGTTGCTTCTCTCCTTGATGAGTTTCCACCCGTTGCTTCTTGTCCTGCCTTCTGGTGCTTTGGAGAATAACAACAACAACAACAACAACAATAATAATAAAGTTGGAAGGGACCTTGGTGGTCATCTAGTCCAACCCCTGCTCAGGCAGGAAACCCTATACCATTTCAGACAAATGGCTGTCCAGTCTCTTCTTAAAAACTTCCAGTGTTGGAGCATTCACAGCTTCTGGAGGCAGGTGGTTCCACTGGTTAATTGTTCTAACTGTCAGGAAGTTTCTCCTTAGTTCTAGGTTGCTTCTCTCCTTGATGAGTTTCCATCCGTTGCTTCTTGTCCTGCCTTCAGGCGCTTTGGAGAATAGCTTGACTCCCTCTTCTTTGGGGCAGCCCCTGAGGTAGTGGAAGGCTGCTATCCCATCCCCCCTCGTCCTTCTCTTCATTAAACTAGACATCCCCAATTCCAGCAGCCGTTCCTTGTATGTTTTAGCCTCCAGTCCCCTGATCGTCTTTGTGGCTCTTCATTTACTAGACATATTTGTAAATATTTTCTGAACAATTAACCAGTGGAATGGCTTGCCTCCAGAAGTTGTGGGTGCCCCATCCCTGGAGGTTTTAAAAAAGAGATTGGATAACCATCTGTCTGGAACAGGGTTTCTGGTATAGGGTTTCCTGCCTGAGCAGGGGGTTGGACTAGAAGACCTCCGAGGTCCCCATGGGGGGGGGCGCTCATGCGATCCCTTTTTGCCACCTTCTGACTTGCCAAGTCAATGGGGAAAAGCAGATTCACTAATCAACTGTGTGATAACTTAACAACTGTGGTCTTTCGCTTAAGGACAACACGGTTCGGTTAACAACCTGGGTGATCTGCTTAACCAGCATTGCCCCCCCCCCTTTTTTTTTTTGCCAGGGTGGTTAAGCCACTCACCGCAGTTTTGAAGTGAACCGTGTGGTCCTTAAGCGGATCGGGCTTCCCTGGTTGACGTTGCTTGTGGGAACGGGCTGGAAAGTGAGAAGTGGGGATCCCCCCACCCTGGGGTGCTGTGGCTGGACACAAGCCAGGTGCCCAGCACCCCAATCTGGGTCCCTTGTCGGTGCGAGAACGGCTCAAAAGAGCCCCTCTTTCCCGTTTTTTTCTCTCTCTCTTTCTCTAATGACCTGCTGAAGAGCCAAACTCCAATTTGAGTTAACACACACACAGACACACACAGACACACACAGACACACACACACACACAGCCTGGCATAAAAGAGCAGGTGGTTCCCAGGCCCTTTCTCCCCTCCCTGTGGCAATTTTGCAAGCCCCTTCCCACGCTGAAGGAGCCTAATCCTGCTTCAGGGTTTGCGTTCTCTTTGGCTGCCTGGGCGGTGTGTGTGTGTGTGTGTGTGTGTGTGTGTGTGTGTATGTGTGAATTAATTCCAGGGGTCTTTGGGGGCTGCTTTCACGTGTGTGTTGAAAGTGGCCGTGCCCACCTGTTCAGTAAACCGTGCCCACCTGTTCACAATCCTCCAGTTATATTTGTAGCCTGGCTGTTTTTCATTTCTCCTCCTTCGCCTTCTCCTCTTCTCCCTCCTCCTCCCTTTCCCCTTCCCTTCCTCCTCCTCCTCTTCCTCCTCCTCCTCCTCCTCCTCCTCCTCTTCTTCTTCTTCTTCTTCTTCTTCTTCTTCTTCTTCTTCTTCTTCTTCTTCTTCTTCTTCTTCTTCTTCTTCTTCTTCTTCTTCTCCTCCTCCTCTTCTTTCTCTTCTTCCCCCTTTCCCCTTCTCCTCCTTCTCTCCTTCCCCTTCCCTTCCTCCTCCTCTTCCCCCTCCCCTTCCCCTCCTCCACCTCCTCCCTTTCTCCTCCCTTCCCCTCCTTCTTCTCTTCTTTCTCTTCCTCCCCCCTCTTCCTCTCCTCCCTTTCTCCTCCCTTCCCCTCCTCTTCTTCTTCTTCTCCTTCTCTTCTTTCTCTTCTTCCCCCTTTCC
>NW_015401282.1:0-5086 GCF_001527695.2 Protobothrops mucrosquamatus
TTCTCCAGTGCACCTGAGCATCTGAAAATCTAGCCTTGGGGTTTATAAGGCGGTTCCAGGAGTTTTACATCTAGCTCACATTCCAGGACTCCATGATAAACTCTTATTTTTTTAATCATGTTTTGATTTTTAATCATGTGCATCTTTTTATAATTATTGTTTTTGTAGTTGTTATGTGAGATAGATAGAGAGATAGAGAGAGAGAGAGAGAGAGAGAGAGAGAGAGAGAGAGAGAGAGAGAGAGAGAGAGAGAGAGAGAGAGAGAGAGAGAGAGAGAGAGAGAGAGAGGGAGAGAGAGATGGGAAGGAGTGGCAGAACCTGAGAGTGGAGTTAAAAGAGGGATCTGCCTAGAATCCCTAGGTAGCCACCAGCAGACTAAATCCAGCCTCGTTTTAATTCTGATGACCCTTATCAATCTGAACTTTCCCAAGCTGCGTGCAAATCCTACAAAGTCAGTCCCAAAGGAGAAGACTTTATGTTGTGACGTTGCGATGCCCACTTGGCAATGGGCCCTTCCCTCTCCTTCCTCCCCGATGCCTGTGCCAGGGTGGGGAAGGGAAAATATTCAAGATGGCAGCCATAGTGGTGCAATCAAAACTCCACCCTCAACATTCATAGAAAACAGGTAGACCTGCAATTACGCCAAGACACCATCTTGATGATTTTGACCACACTCTGCAGACACACACACACACGCACACACACACACACTTCCAGCATAAATGGCTCCAAAATTCCATGCATGGCGCATACGTGCACAATATTAGAGCACATCTCAGGCCACATTTGAGCCCAAAATTTCTGTTGCTTAAGTGAGATGAGCAAGCTTGGCTCCACTTTACGACTTTTCTTGCCACAGTTGTTAAATTGAATCCCTGCTGTTGTTAAGTGAGTAACGAAGTTCTTAAATGAATCTGGCTTCCCCATTGGCTTTGTTTGTCAGAAAGTCGCCAAAGGGGATCCCCTGACCCCGGGTCACGGCAACCGTCATAAATACGAATCAGTTGCCAAGCGCCTGAATTTTGATCAGGTGATAACGGGGGGGGGGGTGCTGCAATGGTCGTAAGTGTGAAAAAACGGTCATAATGTCATTTTTTCCCAGTGCCTTTTGTAACTCTGAATGGTCACTAAATGAATGATTGTAAGTCTAGGATTTAGATGGGGGGATTGAAGGGGAACTCATCAAATTTGCAGATGGCGCCAAACTGACAGGAGTAGCCAACACCCCAGAAGACAAGCTCAGGATCCAATAATAATAATAATAATAATAATGATGATGATGATGATGATGATGATGATGATGAAGATAATAATAATAATAATAATAATGATGATGATGATGATGATGATGATGATGATGATGATGATGATGAAGATGATGATGATAGTTCAACCCCCTGCTCAGGCAGAGAACCCTATACCATTTCGGACAAATGGCTGTCCAGTCTCTTCTTAAAAACTTCCAGTGTTGGAGCATTCACCGCTTCTAGAGGCAGGTTGTTCCACTGGTTAATTGTTCTCACTGTCAGGAAGTTTCTCCTTAGTTCTAGGTTGCTTCTCTCTTGGTTAGTTTCCACCCATTGCTTCTTGTCCTGCCTTCAGGTGCTTTGGAGAATAGCTTGACTCCCTCTTCTTTGGGGCAGCCCCTGAGATACTGGAACACTGCTATCATGTCCCCCCTCGTCCTTCTCCTCATTAAACTAGACATACCCAATTCCAGCAACCGTTCCTTGTATGTTTTATCCTCCACCCCTCTGATCATCCTTGTTGCTGTTCTCTGTACTCTTTCTAGAGTCTCAACATTGTGGTGACCAAAACTGGATGCAGTATTCCAAGTGTGGCCTGACCAAGGCATTGTAAAGTGGTATTAATACTTCACGTGATCTTGACAAACTTGATCAATGGGCCCTATGCAACAAAATGAAATTTCATGTGGAGAAAAGCAAAGTTTTACCTTTAGGCAAGAAAAACCAAAGGTACAAGAACAAACTGGGCAAGACCTGGCTTAAAAACAGCAACTGTGAGAGGGACTTTGGAGTCCTAGTGGACAATCACTTGACTAGGAGCCAGCAGTGTGCAGCAGCAGCCAAAAAAGCTAACACAATCCTGGGTTGCATAAACAGAGGCATAGAATCAAGATCACGCGAGGTATTAGTACCGCTTTATAAAACCCTAGTAAGACCACACCTGGAATACTGCAGCCAGCTTTGGTCACCATATCACAAAAAAGATGTTGAGAGTTTGGAAAAAGTTCAGAGAAGAGCAACTAAGATGATCCAAGGCCTGGAGACTAAAACATACAAAGAACGGCTGCGGGACTTGGGTTTGGCCAGTCTAAAGAAAAGAAGAAATAGGGGAGACATGATAGCAGTGTTCCAGTATTTGAGGGGCTGCCATAAAGAAGAGGGGGTCACGTTATTCTCCAAAGCACCAGAGGGAAGGACGAGAAACAATGGTTGGAAACTGACCAAAGAGAGAAGCAACGTGGAATTAAGGAGAAACTTCCTAACAGTGAGTAGAATTAACCAGTGGAACAGCTTGGCTCCATAAATTGTGGGCTCTTCATCACTGGAGGTTTTTAAGATTAGATTAGACAGTCACTTGTCTGAGATGGTATAGGTCAGAGGTAGGCAACCTTGGCTCTTTTATGACTCGTGGACTTCAACTCCCAGAATTCCTGAGCCAGCCATGCTGAGGGGAAAGGTAGAGGTTTCCAAGCTGAGCCATGCTGGCTCAGGAATTCTGGGAGTTGAAGTCCACGAGTCATAAAAGAGCCCAGGTTGCCTACCCCTGGTATAGGTTCTCCTTTTTGAGCAGAGGGGTGGACTAGAAGACCTCCAAGGTCCCTTCCAGCTCTATTCTATTCTATGTATTCTCTTAAACTACACCAAAGGTAGGAGCTGGGGGAGCGTTCTGCTTTTTTTATGTCACGTTTCTTTTTCAGAGGGAAAAATCCAAAGCTACCTTATGCCAACTAAATTCAGCCGTGTGTCTACAGCAGCCAGGCCCCTCTTTGGAAAGCGTGCAAATATTCACTTGAAATGGATTCCATTCGACCCAAAATAAACATTCGCTTGGCCAAAGCCACACCAGCTGGCACCTTGGGCAAATATTTCCCTCTTAATTTGATCTTTCTTTACAGGAGAAATCTGGCTGACGAGAGTCGGAAAGCCACTCATTAGCTTTGCAAAACTCTGATGGCGTCAGAAATAATAATAATAATAATAATAATAATAATAATAATAATAATAATAATAACAACAACAACAACAACAACAACAACAATTGTCGATAAGAAAGACAAAAAAGTCTGGATAGTGGACGTGGCAGTGCCTCGAGAGAGCAGAATAGATGAGAAAGAACTGGAGAAGATAACAAAATACAGAGACCTACAAATAGAAATAGAAAGACTGTGGCAAAGGCAAGCAAGGGTGGTACCAATAGGAATAGGTGCCTTGGGTGCAATCCCAAAACAACTGGAGCACCACTTGAACACCATCATCGGCATTGACAAATTTGCCATTAGTCAATTGCAAAAGGCGGCCTTACTAGGAACTGCTTCCATCCTGCGACAATATCTGTAATACCATCAAACATCCACATCTGCCTATCCCAGGTCCTTGGGAAGGACTCGATAGGTAGACAAAAATGCCAAATCCAGTCTGAACATCTGGCTGACTGTGCGATGAACAATAACAATAACAATAACAATAACAATAATAATAATAATAATAATAAAGTTGGAAGGGACCTTGGAGGTCATCTAATCCAACCCCCTGCTCAGGCAGGAAACCCTATACCATTTTAGACAAGTGGCTGTCCAGTCTCTTCTTAAAAACTTCCAGTGTTGGAGCATTCACAGCTTCTAGAGGCAGGTTGTTCCACTGGTTAATTGTTCTAACTGTCAGGAAGTTTCTCCTTAGTTCTAGGTTGCTTCTCTCCTTGATGAGTTTCCATCTGTTGCTTCTTGTCCTGCCTTCAGGCGCTTTGGAGAATAGCTTGACTCCCTCTTCTTTGGGGCAGCTCCTGAGATATTGGAACGCTGCTATCATGTCCCCCTCTCCCCCGGTCCTAGACACACCCAATTCCAGCAGCCGTTCCTTAAGGGAGGGGGGAGGATAGAAAAAGTATGCAGGTATTAATAAAATATCGAGGTCTAGAAGCCAGAGGGAGTTGAAAGAGTTTGCGATGCAAATGGGTTCGAAAGACGACAAGGTTTCAACATTCCCCTTCCGAAAAGTTATTAAGGAAGAGGGGAAGTGTGCATTTTTATCTCTTCTCTGTCAGACAGCTGGATGAAAGGTGTAAAACTGGGATCTCTTCCGGAGGTTGTAATGGGGCTGTGATTGTCCGGTGACACCTCCCTGAGAAGTGTCTTTTTCACACATAGAGTCAGCCCTGCCTTTGGATTTACAACAGGAAACGTAGAAGCAAAGGGATGGGAGGGACATCGGAGGTCTTCTAGTCCAACCCCTACTTGGACAATCTATTTTTTTTTTTTATTTTTTTTGCAAATGATCCAGTGATGGAGCAGTCAAAACTCCAGGAGCAAATTGTTGATTGAGTGTTCTTTCAGGAACTATCTGCTTAGCTTTCTTTGACCAGCTTTTAACCATTATTTCTTGTCCAGTTCTGGGGGGGGAGGAGGAGGAAGAGGAGGAGGGGGAAGAGTAATGGAGGAGGAGGAAGTGGAGGAAAAAGCAGAGGAGGAGGAGGAGGAGAAGAAGAGGAGGAAGTGGAGGAGGCGGAAGTGGAGGAGGAGGAGGAGAAAAAGAAAAGGAAGAAGAGCAGGAGGGGGAAGTAGAGGAGAAGAAGGGGAAGAAGAGGAGGAGAAAAAGGAGGAGGAGGAGAAGAAAAAGAAGAGGAGGAGGAGGAGGAGGAGGAGGGGGAGGAGGAGGAGGAGGAGGAGAAGGAGAAGGAGAAGGAGAAGGAGAAGGAGAAGGAGAAGAAGAAGAAGAAGAAGAAGAAGAAGAAGAAGAAGAAGAAGAAGAAGAAGAAGAAGAAGAAGAAGAAGAAGAAGAAGAAGAAGAAGAAGAAGAAGAAGAAGAAGAAGAAGAAGAAGAAGAAGAAGAAGAAGAAGAAGAAG
>NW_015401283.1:0-5081 GCF_001527695.2 Protobothrops mucrosquamatus
AGAAGCCTGTTGTTGTGACCTTCAGGATGTTGATTAAACAAAGAGCAGCTGGACTATCTACAAAGTAAGAACTACAAAACTTAGAAAAAATTGACCTCCCTGGATTATAAATATTTTTTAAATTGCAACTTTAAAGTGATTGGCAGAGAAAGGACCTTTGGTCATTATGGAGCATCAGAGATCTGCAGAAAAAACATACCCCCCAAAAAAATACTTACCAGGAAGAAATTTTGTTCTGTTACAACAAATGCAAGTGATATTAACTTCAAATCATGAGGAAATTAAAAATGAATTTGAAAATTTAAATGAATGCATTCTCAATTTAACGTCACAACAATCAAATAATCAGAAAACAAAAAATGAGACAGATCATGTAAAGCAGACAACTGAACATAAGCTAGTGGAGATTCAAGTGGAGAAGGACTTACAAGAATCATTGAACACTGAAAAGGTAACTTTAAGATCACAAAGTAAATTTGAGGATAAGGAAAAAGATTTGACAAAATGGATTGCTGAGCCATTGGGAGTACCACAAGAAATAGGGAGGCAAGGGATGATGAGAGAAATCTTCAATGAATATGAAGGAGCAAAATCTTTTTACAAAGACATGATGTTTGATTTGCCTACTATATCCATAACAAAATTTACAAGATTATGGAAAGACTCTTTGATGCAACAGAATATATTGATGGGAGAGATGCTTGGCAAAATAAGAGGGCTAAATTGAGGAATTAGATGATGGGGTGTATCAGAGGGAATATTTAAAAATTAAACACTTGTTTGAATATGGCTGAAGAAATTGAAACATTTTAGTTTAAGAGGGATGAACTCTCTAAGTAAGACAGTATCTTTTTTTCTTTTTTTCTTTTGTTTTTCAATACGAGAACTATAAAAATGTGTGGGATGATTAACATAAAGGAAATATTTTAGATATTTAAATGTAATTGATTTTAAGAAAATTCCAATGAATAACTAAAAATGGGAAAAATGTTTTGAATAGAGTTAAAAGATTAGATGATTGGATTTATTAAATGGAACATTTAAAGATTAAACATGTGTTTAATTATGGGTTAAAAAAACAGAAAGATTTTGGAAATAAGTGTATACTAATTCAAGAAGAATACGTATTTTAAGTAGCATATTATTTTCTTTTTCTTCTTCTCTTTTTTCTTTTTCTCTTTTTTTCTCTTTTTTCTCTCATGTCTTTTCTTTTCCTATGTCTTTCTTTTGTGTCTTTTTCTTACTTATCTTTTAAGATATGAAAATAGATATAAATACTTTAAGGTAAATAATTTTGGGGAAATAGAAATGTTTTGAACATTGTAGGGAAAATAAATTTAAATAAGAATTGTAAACAGGATTTGTGACGAGGCAACCAAGATGACCAGATAGAAAAGAAGCATGATATTGATGAGATTATTATTGGTAGAAATTTTAGAAAAATCTATATATTTAATTGTTACCTATCAAATTAATAAGAATTGTATTAATTTAGGTTGTAAAGAGAATATTATTGGAAGAAGAGAAAATCAAGCAAAGTTATAATGTGGATTTTGGAGTATAGAAATTAACCGTTAGTGATTACTTTGTAAATATAAACCCAGACAACATGCTGTTTACCAAATATCAAGATGTTTATATTAAAAAATCAATAAAATATATATTTTAAAACAGAGAAGGGACAGAAATATGCCAATATTTGAAAAATACTGGCTGGAGTGTATTTTTATAGTATCCGATTAGCTCTTTAATGTGCTTTTTTGCCAGTCTTCTCCTTAACTCTTTTCAAATTTCTATATTAGCCTTCTAGTGCACCCAGAATTTTTTTTAGCTTTCCATTTCTTCTTATGAAAATGGGGGTTGAGCCAAACTTTGATATATTTTTTCCATTAGCTATTGACAGGCTAAAATTTTGCTCAACCTTTCTGGTTTCTCTTTATCCTTCTTCTGTGTGGACATACACAAATCCAATGTCCACCTTGTTTATTTTTTTGCATAGCTTTTCTATGCCTCTTCCAGTTTTTGGGAATAGTTTAAGGTAGGCATGTCAAACTTGCAACCTCATGTGAGATCGTGCGACATATCGTGACTTTTTCCCCATTGTCGGCAATGGGGTGGGTGCAGTTTCGGCGTGACGCATCTGGCCCACAGGCCGGCAGTTTGACATGCCTGGTTTAAGGGAAGGCCAGGCTGATGCTTGGCTATCCGCACAATAAGAAAAAATAGCAGATTGTTCCTGTCCCCTAAATACATTTCTTCTCCATAAATGTTTAACACAGCTGCTGTAAACCTGCATGATAATTTGTTAAGCTGTGGGCTAAATGTATTGATTGATGTTTGCAAGATACAAGGCATTTCATAAAATTTCCAAAATACAGCCCTGCAAATAAATGGGAAATAAATATTTTAAGCTGCCACGTTGACAACATTCAACTCTAAAACACTTTCTATTTTTTACATTAATTGCAGTGTAATTATTCATATTGCAATAATAAAACTGAGAGTAGCGAAGCTATCTGATTAAGGCCTCAAATGTACTAAAAATATTATACACTTGTTTCTAAATATTTTAGATAACACTTTTTTCTCCCACAGCTATGACAACAATTTTGTCTCAGATTGTCTATTTGTTTGTTTATTTGATATATTTATAGCCACCCAAGTCAGAACAACTCTGGGCCGGGAGAGAAACTCTGACTAAGATTAAGTAAAACCAATAATCTTATTAAAGATTAAATAAGTGAAATGTGTTGTGCTTAGCAGAGTTAAGTTTGAGATAGTATTTCCAGTTATTGTGTAATTTGTTTTATATGTTAGACTTCACCTATAGAATATGGAGTATGGGTGATAAGGATCTTATCAAGTGGTTGGTCTGAGGGTCTTCACCAGGAAAGTAGAGGGTTTACTGGCTTTTGCATTTGAGATTTATTTTTCTAAGCCACCCAGAGACACTGTGAGTTGGGCAGCCATATAAATTTTCTTAATAAATAAAATAACATAGGAAAAGCAACATAGTATATTCTGAATGTGTCTTTCTTACTGCTAATTACTAAAGACACTAGAGTCTTTCTCGCTATTTAATATGCTGTGACCCAAAGTAAATACTTTTATCTCTCTTTGTATTATGTGATAGAAAGCAGGTGGATAGAATTCCTTATTCTCCCCTTCATGAATTAATTAAAATTTTATTTATTAAAGATGAAACGGGGTCTTGCCATTCTTAGCTTCGCAACAATCCAGCCTATGAAATCTTGGTCTAACGTTAGATTACCCTCCTGACTTCTTTCAAAAACATCTAGTTACGGTTTCCCAAAGCAGAGAAAAAAGAAACAACACCACCATGAAACAATTTTATATGGATTTTAGCCTTCCTAGTTTAGAAATGAAAGAAGGAAAGCATTGTTCAAGCTCTTTCTTTATTAACCTGAGATATAATCCCTCCAAAATAACTTAAGACTGTCTGGAACAGAATTATAACTTTCAATTTTTTTTAAAAAAGATGACTTTCATCAGGATTAATTACACCATTTGAAATCTTAGACCTATTCGCAAACTAATGCTGATTGCCGATAACTGTCTGAAGAACAGTGGCAAAGGGCATTATAGCAGCAAGCTTAGCCTCAGCCTACATATTTTCATTTGCTAGAATGTCAGGAGTTCCCCTTTCCATATAACATTCCTGTAATGAGGGTACACAGAGTACTCTTCCACCCGCACTTTTCACACTGTGCTTTTAGTTGTCAGATAAGAAAGGAAAAAGAATTACCGAGTCAATCGAAGGAGAGATAGCTGTTATGAAAATGACATATTGCAGAAAAGTGACTCTAGCTAAGCCACTTTAAAAAAATCCATATGAATGGCATGCTTCAACAAGGGGAAAAAACTTTAAATTAGATAGACTTGGATATAAGTTTATGAATGAAAGTGAAGGATTTCCCCCCCCCCCAATGAGTTTTGGGGTACCTGCAGTGTGTTAGAAGACATGTTGCAGAGCTTAAATGGTTATGATGAATTAAACACATGTAATGGTTTTCTTTCTTCTGTTCATTTGGTAACAAAAGCACAAAAAGATAAGAGATTGACTGGATATGAAACAACATGCAGCAAAGTTAGGAGAACCTGAACATCCAGCATTTTACCAAAGAGTTTCCATGGTAGATAATTCTCTCTCTCTCTCTCTCTCTCTCTCTCTCTCTCTCTCTCTCTCTCTCTCTCTCTCTCTCTCTCTCTCTCTCTCTCTCTCTCTCTCTCTCTCTCTCTCTCTCTCTCTCTCTCTCTCTCTCTCTCTCATTCATTTTGTATGGCTACACTCCTCAAATAAGTGATTCCTTGCCCCAGGTCCTATTAATTCTATAAACTTCTTTTAAGGTTCCATTTTCTGTAGAGGAAATATTAATAAACAGCCTGCTTAATTCTGAAACAGACCCACGTTTTATTACTACAACTTTGCTCCCTAAAACACGATAATTAAGGGAAAAACCTTGTTAAAATTGTTGATTGTGAATAAAAGCTAGAATCTGTAACATCTAACACAAAATTACAACTAGCTTCTGCTTCCTCACCCATTTCCCCCATTATTGACACATTCTTTATACAGAAACAAGTACTATATATCACTGTCTGCAAGTACATCGCCCATATTTTATATCTTGATCAGTGTCCAAAATACTACTTTGGAAGAATCAACTTTTGATTCAAGCAGTTAATCTATATTCTGATTTGGTTTGAGAGTTGGGATTTGGCTAAATAGACAAATCAGAATAATATTCTAAGACTATTTGTTCCCAATTTTTATACAAAAATGGGAGCAAATTTTTTTTTTAATGCTAACTAGCCTAATTTTGACTGATAAGCAAACTAGAATACAGCCATTGTTTCATGGGGGGATTTTGGGGGCCTCTAGATACTCCCATGTAACACCTCTCCTGCGTGAGCTGCACTGGCTGCCTGTGGCCTTCCGGGTGCGCTTCAAGGTGTTAGTAACAACCTTTAAAGCGCTCCATGGCAATGGACCTAGGTATTTGCAAGACCGCCTCCTACCACATACCTCCCTTCGACCAGTCCGCTCCCACAGAGAGGGC
>NW_015401284.1:0-5079 GCF_001527695.2 Protobothrops mucrosquamatus
CTTGAAGAGAAGGGACTTTTGTAGGCTGTATCCTGCTGTGAGATTCCATGTTATTCATCTTTTGAGAACAGCAGGAGAAGCAGTCGTGACTTCCTCATCATTTGAAGCTCCAAGATGCTTTCATTTCTGTAAAGTGAGTTAAGTAAATTAAGAAAAAAATAATGTTAATATGGCAATGGATTGGCACTTTAGCTGCATTAAGCAAAAATTAGCTCAGATGAATATCTACATTATTTGCACTCCTGTAGTGCTAAATGTTTGTTCAAAATCTCTTTGCAAAGGAGGTAGCTCAAAAAAACAGATGGGAGTCACTTGAATCTCACAAGTCTGGTGCTTCTGTCCACAAGGCAATGGTGCGACAATTGTAAGTGTGAATACAGGTTGTAAGTCACTTTTTCCAAGGCCGTCATAACTTTGATCTGTCATTAACTGAATGGTCACAAGTGGAGGACTATAATTCCCAGCTAGAGCACTTGTACTATAAGCCCAGATTATCTTGAATTCTGATTTAGTGTTAGATAGGCTCTATCACTTCTGTCTTAATTATTTCTTTCTCTGAAATATTTCCCAGAAACTGAGTGATTATTTTGTTCTTCTCCAGAGGCTTTCCACCAACACAGATGAGATTGATTGGCCTTGTCACTCTGGATAATCAACCATGGAATATTGATACCAGTAATATCAACTCTGTGTGAAGTGAATCCTGCTTCTTCTTCAGACCCAATGTCACATTTCTGGATAAACAGGTTTGCATAATTTTTCCTTTAGTAACATTTCTTTAGGATTCTAAATTAACTACTCACGTAATGCACTCCTGTGTTTTATATTACAACAAGCCATTTATTACAGTTGATAGATCTAGGGGATCTGATGATGGAAGAAATGAAATCAAGACCTTATTACCTGAAATGAAATATTTGTTAATTTAGTCAAATAGGAGTGTAAAGAACTGGATAATGAAGCTAAACAATTCAGCCATTAATGACTACACTTTATTCAGTTGAGGAATTCCTGTACATGTTTTATATGATTTTCTGACCTCCACTCTAAAGTGTATCCCAACGAAGCTGAAGGTTGCACAAATACCTATTGCTTGGTTGTTCGTTACAAGTTTCAGTTTTGGACTTCTAGAACATGTAAACCAGGGGTCCCCAACCCCCGGTCTGTGGACCGGTACCGGGCTGCGGCATGCCAGCAACCGGTCCGCACAAACAAGCAAAGCCCCATCCGCGGGATGCAGGCAGCACACAAAACCATGCACTTTCCGGTCCATGGAAAAACCTCTCTCCACGGAACCGGTCCCTGGTGCCCAAAAGGTTGGGGACTTCTGATGTAAACTGTTTATTGTTTACACTTTTTAATAAGCTAAAGTGTAAAAATCCCAACAGCATTGACTTTATAGCTGGTCCCAATTTTAATATGCGCTCACCGAGCACAGCTGTCCTCGTTACCAAGTTCTTCTGACTCAAGAAATACCACTCAGCTTTAAGTTTCTCTCACAACGCTTATTTAGATGTAAATTAATTCCAAAGTCATTTGTTTTATTGAACATCACTGTGCCCATAAGACTGAGAAGTGCAACTGAGTGGATGATATGCAAATTGGAGAAATTCCAGGTGGCTCTGTCAAGCTGAGAACAGGAGCAAACTGAAGTTATCTTGCCATGCACGAATGAGCGACTGGCTTGTTCGGAGCGAGAGGATGAACCACTTTTAGTGGGGAGCAATTAAAACCATTTGAATATCATTTCCATGATTGTGTAGCAGACCAAGCCACAATTAAGGATTGCCACTTGTTATTTATTCCACCCCTCAGCCCCCAGCCCAGTAGAGGATTGATGTGATTGGCAGCAGCACATGGCAGGGCAACATTTGACAGATGCTTCTTTGCACTAGTAATTTACTTTGAGCAGTGTTTCTCAACCTCGGCAACTTTAAGATGTGTGGACTTCAACTCCCACAATTCCCCAGACAGATGAATTTGAATCCATCCCATTAGAAACTAGCCAGGCTTCTCCAATCTATCTAGTACAGTCAGCCATGCTGGCTGGGGAATTCTGGGAGTTGAAGTCTACAAGTCTTAAAGCTGCCAAGTTTGGAGATGCCTAGTGTCGTGTTAGGGGTCTCCATTTGTGGAAAAGAAAACATAAGAGAAAATAATTATAAATTCAAGGACAGTCATTTTCCAGCCTATCTCTTGTTGTATTTATTTGTTTATTTAATCAATCAAATTTGTATATCTAGTCATCTTCTAAAAAGCAACTCTGAATGGTGATATGTTCGAATTGCAGAGGTAACCATTGTAGACAAACCAGTCGTAAAACGTCACATTCTGTCTTGTGAATGCAGTTTCTGATGGTTTCAGGTATGGAAGCTAGATTTCCCCTAAGACCGTTTGTGAAATTGGGCTTGAGGTTACAGAAAGAAGGGAATTATTCAGATGGAGGCTGGGGGACTTCTTTAATGCATCTCCGCTTTTCCTCCTTATTCTATGTCTTCAAAATGCAGAAAAGCTTTAAGTCTGTGCTTGTTCGATAGGTGTTTGCCATGGTAACTAAACAAAGCAAAATGCCGGCCTCTTCACTCTGTCCCTCAATTCCCAGGGTGTTAGGAAGCTAATGGGGATGCATATTTCTCAAGCCTGTTGTATGGTTTCTGGGATTTATACACCACTTTTTCTCCAGAGCTCAGTTGTGGTTGACCTGGAGACCTTTTGTCATACTAAAAATGGGTTTTGATTGCATCATTGTGGTTGCTACCTTGACTTTTTTTTAATCCACATAACATGGATACCCTTGAGCTCTGCCTTTATGACTGTCCCACATTGACAGACCTTTGATGTAGATTAGGCTGAGAAAGAATGATGGTCCCGAAATCCTTCAGGAAGCTTCAGGGGCTGAGAGTGAATTTGAAACTGGACCTTCCCAGCCCTAATCCAACTTCTTGACCACTCTACAGTGCCGGATTTTCCTTTTAAAACAGTAAAAGTAAATAAAATCTCTCTTATGTCCAGTTGGAATCTTGTTGACTTTATGGACATCTCCATAGTTTTCTTGGAGACCATGTTGTTGTATCAAGCTACTATGTTCTTCTGGGAATACTTTTTCAATTTCCCAGTCTAGCCAACAATTTTGTAATTTCCTGGTGATTTCCCATCTATTCCAATCACTGCAGGTAGTCCTCGACTTATGACCACAATTGAGCCCAAAATTTCTGTTGTTAAGTGAGACAGTTATTAAGTGCATTTTGCCCCATTTTATGATCTTTCCTGCCACAATTGTTAAGTGAATCACTGCAGCTGATAAGTTAATAACCCGGTTGTTAAATGAATCTGGCCTCCCCATTGATTTCGCTTGTCAGAAGGTCGCAAAAAAGTGATCACATGACTCTGGGACACGGCAATGGTGATAAATATGAACCAACTGCCAAGCATCTGAATTTTGATCACGTGATCATGGGGATGCTGCAAAGGTTGTAATTGTGCAAAACAGTCATAAGTCATTTTTTTCAGTGCCGTTGTAACTTTGAAGTGTTGTAAATCGACAACTACTTGCATTTCCGTCCAATCATGCTTATCTTTTCAAGATCCTCCAAACCTATCTAGATCAGGGGTCCCCAACTCCCGGTCCATGGACCGGCACCAGGCTGCGACATACCAGAAGCCGGGCCATGTAAACAAGCAAAGGCCCATCTACGGGGTACAGGCAGCACACAAAACCACGCCCCCTCCGGTCCGTGGAAAAACCTCTTTCCATGGAACTGGTCCCTGGTGCTCAAAGGTTGGGGACCTCTGATCTAGATGGTGTTATCTACTATAGTTTTCCAATAAAGAAGAGGAGGCCTCTGCATTATAAATTATGCATAAAAGCATAATTTCTGAAATTAGCTCATCCACCCAACTACTGAAAGTTAACAGTCCTTTTGATTTTAGTTCTAGTCACTGCATCTTCTTTCCGTAGGTTGATGTGACCTACGGGAATCACAAGAAGAGGCCAACCAGATCAGCTACTTAATACAGGGCTCCATGACCAGCTATATCCATCTGAGACATGAAGATCTCTCTTTTCACTGTAACTTTCAAATAAACTGTATTTAAGGCATGCAGCTATGCTTCAGAAGGCAATAAACCATCATCAGTTTCAATTTTTAATAAATGTTTAACAAGGTCCCTCTGTGGGCGAGATGGCTGGTTTCTAAATATGATAGTTAATGATGGCCTGATCCTTCACAAAACCATCTTTATAAAACCATCCATAATGGCTGCCATGATTACTGCTGACAACAGATTCCGCAGTTTAATAATGCGCAGGGTGAAAAAGTATATATGAACCACAAAGTCTTCTTGGATATAGACAGTCATATGTGGGGAAAATCCCAACTCAACCAATTTTAGAAGTTACTCAAAAGACACTGTATGAGGGTGGTGATCTAGTTTTGCTTTTTTTTTTTAAAAAAAAGATATAGTTGATTTAATTACATTTTGATGTCTGTCTTATATACCTTTTGTTTCTTAGTCTAGCAGAATATGTGCAGCCAGCCACTGTGGCTGGCAAAGGCTTTGCACGATACTTGAATTCTGTCAAGGTTGCCCAATTCACTGCTGGAAGGCATTCAAGTAATTTGGCAATAATATCCTTTTAATGTGAAGCTCGAATGATAATGGGAGAAATGGAGGAGCAGATCTGTCAGTTTGCTTCTCTTGAGCAACTGCTGGTGGGGAAGATTATTTAGTCAACATGACAGACAGCCAAAGCCCACTGTTCTGTGAAGATATCTAACTTTCTTATACAACCCGCTAAATTCTAACTTTAGTTTAACAAAATCTCTCTGCTGTGGTCACAAAACATGAACAGCAACATATGTCAGGGATGCCTTCATAATGTACTTAACAGTAATCGCAGCTCAAGTTGGCTTCACAGCCGCCAAACTAAGCACATTTGCTACGTGTTCCCCCTTCTTCTTAGGCATCACCAGGAAATTACCATTAAAGATGCTGCATCTTTAGAGAACTGGTCATCCCTCCTTTTTAAAGCAAAGATACATGCATGCAATTGTCCCACTGGTGGCCTGTGAGATTGAC
>NW_015401285.1:0-5076 GCF_001527695.2 Protobothrops mucrosquamatus
GGATGCCAAACCAGGATTTATTTAATGCATTTTGGAAAATAGCCCATGGTATGCTGCTTTGGGAATTTAACTCTTTATTAGGTTAACAAAGCTTGGAGGAAGGCAAGGTTAAGCTACCTAATCAGTTGTAGATGAGAAAAGATTAGGAAGGCAGCAAAATAAAATAATTAGTGTGTCACAGGCTGAGTCAGTTCTTCTCTTGGCCACTCCTTAAATACTTCCTTATGAGGGTGGAGAAGTTGCACTGCTTGTTTCTTAACACAAGTGAAGGCATAATTTCCGGAAACGATGGTCATTTCAAAAACAAAGCCATATTCTACACGTGTCAATTAAGGTATCCTTACGACTTCAGTATGGCTTACATGCATACTGACACTTAAACTGCCCCAACACATATAAATGTTAAAAGTCTGTAATTTAAATAATGACCTTGAAGATACTCTAGACTAGTCAGACTCGGTTCCTAAATGACTGCATTTATGCAGTTTTCTGGGCAGTGTTACAAAAGCAATTTGTCACTGTTTCTTCCCCCCAAAAATATATATTTCTGCCTAGCTTACAGTTCTAGGATTTCCCAGTTAGTCAAAATGTACCATCCAACTATTAATGGGGGCTGACCTTGTTTAACTTTCAAGATCAACCAAAGCTGGCTTAGTGCTGCCATCTTCTGAGAGAATAATGACCTTGCTATATATTTTTATTTACTTATTTTATTTTTCATGTTTCTGAACCGCCCAGCTCCCTAAAAGAGGGACTTTTTGATATTTAATAGAACAGAGTTTACCTGAAGGCAATGTTTCTCAACCTTGGCAATTTAATTTGTGTGGACTTTTAATTCCCAGAATTTCCCAGTCAGTACAGCTCAACATTGCCAAGGTTGAAAAACACTGCCTTAAAATTGCTATTTTCCAAGCGTATCATCTATTTTAGCTTTATTAATTGTATTTTTTAAAAAAAAATCTGAAAGGAACAGCATGAATGATAGTTACAACTTTCCCAACCAACATTTTGGAAAAAGAAAACCTTGATCGAAAGAACTTTCACAGAACAACATGGATGCTCTACAAGTCTCCATGCCTTTTGTTTTCAGTTAGTAACCCACTATTCATCTGACACCCCAAAAGAGTAATCATTTATACATTATTCATCCATATAAATTTCTTTCCCTCTTGATGAAAAAAATGGCTATAAATTGGCTTCTTAGACCAATGCTACCCAGAGTTGATAGTGAGATGGGCAACATATAAATTTAATAAATAATGCAAAAAATTGGTGGCATCAGAGGCTTGTCTTGTGCATAAGTGCATTATAGGCCATTGATAGTGTATATTTCAGTTAAACATGTAACTTTTAGCCTCTTTCTGCTACTATAAATTATAAGCTTTTTAGGATTATCTCCCCCCCCAATACAAAATGTCACGAAATTCAAACAATGAATATTTCCCCCCCTCTCTTTCTAAAATAAAAAGTTAATTTATCCACAGCAACTACTTCAGGAGTTGAAAGAAAGTAACTGCTGTTTATTTGCTTATACACATTGACAAAATGTTTCTAATAGTTTAGTCCCAACAGCCAAAGACTCAAAATATTTTGAAAAGAAATTGCACCTTATTATGTCATGGCAGATAACCAATGTTCCCTTACTATTTCTCCCCAAAGATATACTTTCTTATTTATTTATTTATTTATTTATTTATTTTAAAGGGCTTATACAACTGTCCATCTCGCACGTCTGACTCTGGACAACTTACTCTATTAAAAACAATAAAAACATAATAATAATGTCCTCCAAGGTCCCTTCTAGTCCTATTCTGATTTATATAGAAAAAAAATTAAAAAGGAGAACAGCTGGAAAAAAGATCATAAAGCTACATTCTGACATTCAACATAGCTGAGCAATGGGTTTCATCCCATATGTGGGACCCAGGCTTGCTTAGAGAGCCATGGGTTCAGGGCCTTATGGAAGCCCAACAAGGATGGAGCCAATGTGATCTCTAGAGAAAGAACATTCCAGAGGGTGGATGCCATGGCAGAAAAGACTCTCCTTCTGGGTCTAGACAGTCACACTCCTTAGTTGACAGAACACAGAGCACACTCATCCTGCCCGAATGGATGGGATGGGTAGATGGATGGGATGGGCACTGTCCGATCTCTTCTTCAAAACCTCCAGCGATGGAGCACCCACAATTTCTGGAGGCAATCAATTGTTCTCGCTGTCAGGAAATTTCTCCTTAGTTCTACTTTATTGTAAAGCTACGTTGATAGAATCTTTGTGGTCGGTTCCATTAGATCTAGGTTGGCTCTCAAGGAGAGAACCAACCTAGATCTACAGGAACCAACCAGCAAGATTCTGTCAACGTAGCTTTAACAATGAAGCAGAATTAGCTGATCTGGTTGTAATTCCTATCTGGTTCTCAACGTAGAGCTATGGGAAAGACCTTGGGACACTAGGACAAGAGGCACAGGCAGGGGAATGGTCAGATAAGAGACAGCGTAGCCCACAGCTGGATAATGGGAGGGGCAAGAGGCTCAGAAGGGGCCTTACCTAGTTTCTAAATCTCAATTCCCCTTTGTAATGGTGTGTAGGAATGGCCTTGGAAGACAAAGCGAAGAGATACAGCCAAGGGAATAATCAGAAAAGAGATAGCATAGCTGTCATCTCTTACAGTAGCCTAGAGATGGATAAGTGGCAGGGGAAGAGGCCTAGTTTTTTGGGCTGTAAAGGAGATGTGGTGGGGGAGGAGAGAATTGTATTTCAGATTTACAATAAAGTAAAATTGGCCCATGGGGTTGTGATTCCTATCAGGTTTAGGAAGGCCGATACAAGCAATCAGAGTTATGGCCAGAAAGTTACTAACCTTAACACAGAGATTGGAGAGTCTTCCACCGTTTTTACAGAAAGGACCACAGGAACACAGGGGATTCTTCTTGGATGCCTATCAAAAGCAAAAAAACAAAAAACAGTGCCCCAATTATCTATAATTTCACACATAGCAACATCCATTTGGTGTAGCCCCGGGAAAAGTAAACAAAAACTTTGTTGATCTCTACTTGAGGGTGATAATTCTCAAAAGTATTTGGGCAGCAAAATGGAATGATTTGCTTCTGCTTTTTTTCTGGGACATTTTACAGCTGCCTACACCGGGCAACTGCTTGGAGATTTTCTAAAGAGTGTGTATCCAAATACTAGGCAGGTTCCTTGTTCATATAATATTTTGGGTGTCTGTATGGTAGTACACAAACTTTGAGATGTATACAGAATATATGCAGAATACACAGAGATGCATCTTCATGTATACTTTTTCCAATCCAACCCACCTCACAGGGCTTTGGTTGTTATTGTGGGGAAAACAGAAGACAGGTGTATTTGGCATGTTCACCACCTTGATTTATATATAAAAAGGCAGGATAATAATTATCTTCCCCTCCCCACTTTTCTGGATTGGAGTAGCATAGAAGCCCTAGTAAATAAATTCAAGATGTGCATATGCACCCAGAGAAATACAGTATGCGTATTTTTATTTATTTATTACATTTATATGCAGGGTCCTTCGTGTTCTCTGAGCTTGGTTATTTTCTTACAGATGTTTCATTATTCAAACTAACATCATCAGTAGTAGATTGTTTATATTGTATATAAGCAGAGAGCAAACCTCACTCCTTTCTAGTACTGATGATGTTCCCCCGTTGGTTAATGAAATGTTTACAAGAAAACAACCAAGCTCAGAGAGCATCACGGCCCCCTCATTTCAATCTTGAACTACAAATATTCTGCTTTATTGGTACACTTATATGTCTCCAACACCCAGTAACTCCATGCTGTTATTTATTTATTATTTGACTGATTGATTTACTAGCACTATGCTGCCACATTCCAGTGGGAGATAACTATATCCCTATCTATATGTATGTGTGTATGTACAACATATTTATCTATCTGTTTGCTCGTTCATTCATTTACTTACTTACTAGCACTTCTATGCTGCTGTAGTCCAGTGGGAGATATCCATAACTATATCTCTATCTCTATGTGTGTATTTATTTATCTATTTGTTTGTTTGTTCATTCATTTATTCATTTACTTACTTACTAGCACTTCTATGCTGCTGCAGTCCAGTGGGAGATATCCATATCCATAACTATATCTCTATCTCTATGTGTGTGTGTATGTACAACATATTTATCTATTTATTTGTTTGTTCATTCATTTACTTACTTACTAGCACTTCTATGCTGCTGCAATCCAGTGGGAGATATCCATAACTAAATCCCTATCTGTATGAATGTGTGTATTTATCTATTTGTTTGTTTGTTCATTCATTTATTCATTTACTTACTTACTAGCGCTTCTATGCTGCTGCAGTCCAGTGGGAGATATCCATAACTATATCCCTATCTATATGTTTGTGTGTACAGGAAGTTTCTCAGACAGACCGGTCTGATTGAGTACACCTTGACATTTTTAACTGCTATACTGCAGTTTTTCTTTTTACAATATCTTTTACCATGCAGCCCCCAGCTAGGGGCGTTAAGCAGGCTCAAGTCGCAACTGCGAAACATTTTAAATCCAAATTTCCAAAGCAGAACAAGCTAGAAATGGCCATCTTAGTCTCCCGATTTAATTCTTTACTCTTTGTCAGAAAAAGAAATTTGGATGTATCTGTGTATATACAACATGTGTGTATACATATATATATGTGTGTGTGTATATATGCGAGATATGTGTGTGTGTATCCTAAGGGGGAGGCATAATGGGGGCGGGTCCCAGGCCGCCCCAGCCTTCCTCCTGCCCCGGCCTACCTCACCGGGCTGTTGTGGGAGGGAGGCAGGCCGCCACCCTCGGGCGTCCCTCCCCTTCAGGCCGCGGCAGGGCAGGGCTGGGCAGGGCAAGGCCGGGCGTCGCTCGGGCGCAGGCCGCGGCCCTCTTTCCCCGCCTCTTCCGAGAGCGGCCTGCCCGCCCGCCCGCTCGCCAGCCCGTCCGTCAGGCTCGCTCGCCCGCCCGCCAGGCCGGCTCGTCGCCCCCGCGCGGCCGGAGGCTCCCCGGGGCTGCCGGGTCTCGTCCGCCCCGCCGCTCCC
>NW_015401286.1:0-5074 GCF_001527695.2 Protobothrops mucrosquamatus
TATTATGAATCATCGCACAGTCAGCCAGATGTTCAGACTGGATTTGGCATTTTGTCTACCTATCGAGTACTTCCCAAGGACCTGGGATAGGCAGATGATGATATTATTATTATTATTATTATTATTATTATTATTATTATTATGAATCATCGCACAGTCAGCCAGATGTTCAGACTGGATTTGGCATTTTGTCTACCTATCGAGTACTTCCCAAGGACCTGGGATAGGCAGATGATGATATTATTATTATTATTATTATTATTATTATTATTATTATGAATCATCGCACAGTCAGCCAGATGTTCAGACTGGATTTGGCATTTTGTCTACCTATCGAGTACTTCCCAAGGACCTGGGATAGGCAGATGATGATATTATTATTATTATTATTATTATTATTATTATTATGAATCATCGCACAGTCAGCCAGATGTTCAGACTGGATTTGGCATTTTGTCTACCTATCGAGTACTTCCCAAGGACCTGGAATAGGCAGATGATATTATTATTATTATTATTATTATTATTATTATTATTATTATTATTATTATTATTATTATTATTATTTACTTTATCCAAATCTTGGGAGGATCCTGATGTCATCTCCAGGATAATTTGGTGCAGTGATGAAGCTGCCGGCTCAGAGACCAGGAGGCTGTGAATTCGAGTCCTGCCTTACGCATGAAAGCTGGCTGGCTGACTTTGAGCCCCTCACTCTTTCTCAACCCATTTTACAGATTAATGGTTAGGAGGAAACTAGGAGGAAAGCGCGTTAGGTATGTCCCCCTCCTTCAATTACTTATAATGTAATAGAAGGCGGGACAATCAAATGCCACCTTCTGATTGGCATCGTCTGATCCTCCCGATGAATTGAGTGAAGACTCAACAGGGAGTCCTCAACTTAACAACAGTTCATTTAGTGACTGAAGATACAACGGCACCGAAAAAAGTGGCTTGACGGCCATTTTTCACACTTACGGCTGCTGATCCAAATTCAGATGCTTGGCGCCGGACTCATATTTATGACGGTTGCAGTGTCCCAGGGCGGGGTGTGGGAGTTCCTGTTCTGTTCTTTGTGTGATCTTTTGACAAGCCAACACAAAGGGGAAGCCAAATTCACTTAGCAACCGGGTTACTAACTTATCACTTAACAATGGTGGCAAGAAAGGTCGTAAACCGGGGCAAAATCCACTTAACCACTGTCTCTCCGAGCAACAGAGATTTGGGGGCTCAATTGTCGTAAGTGGAGGACTTCCCGTTCACCAGCAGTCAATGAAAAATCCCTGGCAAAGCTGCAAAAAAACCTCTCTCTTTACAAGATGCTCCAATTAATTCACGGATAATCCAGAATAGATTCGAGGACTGATGTGACTTCGGAAGCCCGCTTCTTGTCCTTGCCGAAGTCACCTTTTCTGCAGCTCGGTGTTTTTTTTTTCCAGCTTGGCAGCTTGAAGATGGGTGGACTTCAGCTCCCAGAATTCCCTAGCCGGGATGGCCTGGCTGGCTAGGGAATTCTGGGAGTTGAAGTCCACCCACCTCAAAGCTGCCAAGTTGGAAAAAGGCGGACGTGGCCTGTTTCCACGACCAAAGAGCCAATAAATCTTTTAACTCAGTATTTCTCAATTTAGCAACTTTTAAGATGTCTGGACTTCAACTCCCAGAACGAGAAACGTTAAGACTTTAAAACTTTAAACTTTAAAGCACCTGAAGGCAGGACAAGAAGCAACGGGTGGAAACTGATCAAGGAGAGAAGCAACCTAGAACTAAGGAGAAACTTCCTGACAGTTAGAACAATTAACCAGTGGAACAACCTGCCTCCAGAAGCGGTGAATGCTCCCACACTGGAAGTTTTTAAGAAGAGACTGGACAGCCATTGGTCTGAAATGGTATAGGGTTTCCTGCCTGAGCAGGGGGTTGGACTAGATGACCTCCAAGGTCCCTTCCAACTTTATTATTATTATTATCAAAGAGAGAAGCAACCTAGAACTAAGGAGAAACTTCCTGACAGTCAGAACAATTAACCAGTGGAACAACCTGCCTCCAGAAGTGGTGGATGCTCCAACACTGGAAGTGTTTAAGAAGAGACTGGACAGCCATTTGTCTGAAATGGTATAGGGTTTCCTGCCTGAGCAGGGGGTTGGACTAGATGACCTCCAAGGTCCCTTCCAACTCTGCTATTCTATTATTCTGTTCATCATAGCAGTCCTCCAATATTTGAGGGGCTGCCACAAAGGAGAGTCAGTCCAATTTATTTTCCAAAAGCACCAGCAGGGCAGGACAAGAAGCAACGGATGGAAACCAATCCAGGAGAGAAGCAACCTGGAATTAAGGAGGAATTTCCTGACACTGAGGACAATTAACCAGTGGAACAACCTGCCTCCAGAAGCGGGGAATGCTCCAACACTGGAAGTTTTTAAGAAGAGACTGGACAGCCATTTGTCTGAAATGGTATAGGGCTTCCTGCCTGAGCAGGGGGTTGGACTAGAAGATCTCCAAGGTCCCTTCCAACTTTATTATTATTATTATTATTATTATTATTATTATTATTATTATTATTATTATTAATAATAATAATAATGAGTTGAAGTCCAGAGCTCTTAAAAAGTTGCTAAGGTGGAGAATGACTGATCTAACAAGTCTATGAAATAGCCTTAAATAGCCATCTCCTTAAATAGCAGGATATTCAAAGACATTGAAAAAGGAACAGCAGCGTCTTTTTCCCATTCAAAATCAGACCACGCGGCCTCGCCTTTCAGCGCCTGAAATCTCGCCGGAGGTTTCTGCACTTTAAAAGTCTAGGGATTCCAAAGGGGAAACCGGAAGGGGCGGGGCGAGGCGTCGGCGAAAGCCCTACGGGCGGCTTTCCTAGAGATAGGAAAAGGCAAGAGGGCTTCCTGTGTGGGGCCTTCTGGAGGAAGGGCGCTTCGTCGGCATGGAGGCCGCCTCGGAGCCGGCCGGGGTGACGGCGCTGGTTGGGCGCGATTCCCCCGCAGCCCCGGCGCCCGAGTGCCCGCACGGTGAGCTTAGAGCTGGGAGGGATCGGATGGGTCGGTTGCCTTTCCGTCCCCTCCCCCCCCTTGCACAAGAACCCTGCGAGGTAGGCAAGGGAGAGCTTGGGATGGAGCCTCGGTTGTTTAAAGATGGACAGTTTGTGTGTATGTGTGTGTGTGTGTGTGTGTTGCTTTGCTTGCTCACCCCATATTTCCTTTTATTTGATGGACAGTTTGCACGCTGTGTTTGTTTTTGATTTTGTGTGTGTGTGTGTGTGTTGCTTTCCTTGCTCACCCCATATTTCCTTTAATTTGATGGACAGTTTGCACCCTGTATGTGTGTTTGTGTGTGTTTGTGTGTTTGTGTATTCCTTTGCTTGCTCGCCCCATATTTCCTTTTATTTGATGGACAGTTTGCACCCTGTGTGTGTGTGTGTGTGTGTTGCTTTCCTTGCTCACCCTATATTTCCTTTAATTTGATGGACAGTTTGCACCCTGTATGTGTGTCTGTGTGTGTTTGTGTATTCCTTTGCTTGCTCACCCCATATTTCCTTTTATTTGGTGGGCAGTTTGCACTCTGTGTTAGTTTTTGTGTGTGTTTCTGTGTGTCTGTGTGTGTCTGTGTTTGTTCCTTTGCTTGCTCACCCACATTTCCTTTTATTTGATGAACACTTTTCACCCTGTATGTGTGTGTGTTTGTGTGTTCCTTTGCTTGCTCACCCCATATTTCCTTTTATTTGATGGACAGTTTGCACACTGTGTTTGTTTTTGTTTGTGTGTGTGTGTCTGTGTGTTCCTTTCCTTGCTCACCCCATATTGCCTTTTATTTGATGGACAGTTTGCACTTTGTGTTTTTTTGTGTGTGTGTGTGTGTGTTTGTGTGTTCCTTTCCTTGCTCACCCCATATTTCCTTTAATTTGATGGACAGTTTGCACCCTGTTTGTGTGTGTGTGTCTGTGTGTGTTTGTTTGTTCCTTTGCTTGCTCACCCCACATTTCATTTTATTTGATGGACAGTTTGCACACTCTGTGTGTTTGTGTGTGTGTTGCTTTGCTTGCTCACCCACATTCCTATTTATCTGATGGACAGTTTGCACTCTGTATGTATGTTTGCGTATTTGTGTGTGTGTGTGTTGCTTTGCTTGCTCACTCCACATTTCCTTTTATTTGGTGCCCAGTTTGCATCCTATCTCTGTGTGTGTTTGTGTGTATACATGTGTGTTTTTTTCCTTTGCTTGCTCACCCAGATTTCTTCTTATTTGGTGCCTTATTTAAAAACTCACTGCGCAGGGAAGCCCTTCCAGAGCAACTGCGATTGCGTAAGTTTTCTCTAATTGTCTGCAGGCAGCGCTCCACTTAACAACAGCTCATTTAGTGACAGCTCGAAGGGACAACGGCACTGAAAAAAAGGGATTTAGGACCCTTTTTTTACAGGGACCGTTGCAGCGTTCCCCGTGGTCATGTGATTTATATTTACAGACACTTGGCAACTGACTCGCATTTACGACGGTCGCAGTATCCCGGGGTCATGTGATCCCCTTTTGCGACCTTCTGACAAGCAAAGTCGGGGGGGGGGGGAACCAGAGTCACTTTTCAGCCGTGTTACTCATTTAACACCTGCAGGGATTCACTTAACAACAAGGAAGGTCGTAAAATGGGGCCAAAGTCACTTAACAAATGTCTCACTTAGCCAGCGAAACATTGGACTCCACTGTGGTCACTAAATGAACTTGTTATAAGTCGAGGGCCACCTGTACACCAATTTTGATCACGTGACCACAAGGAGGCTACAACGGTGTGAAAAACGATCGTAAGTCACGCTTTCTTCCGTGCCGTTGTAACTAACTTTGAACAAAACGAACGGTCGTAAGACGAGGACTCCATGTACCCTGGTGATTCTGTATGTCCTCAAATGCCTTTTCAAAGCACCGACCGAAACGGGAGCTGATTTAAAGGCCCCTTATTTCTTATTCCTTTGGAAACGACCTTATTAGGAATGATTCCAAATATCCGAGCGGAGTAAATAAAACAAATTACTCGACCAACAAATTGCAATAATTTTATCGTTTCCACTTCCCCGTTTCC
>NW_015401287.1:0-5066 GCF_001527695.2 Protobothrops mucrosquamatus
TACATGGAACATATTATCATTTATGGTGGACATGCCCAGTTGCGAAAAAATACTGGACTAAAATAAGAAGATGGATCGAAGAAATAATAGACCAACCCGTAGACTGGAAACCAGAGATCTTTTTGCTGGGTATTTTAAACAGAAAATATAGTAAAGAAATACGGTACTTAATTCTACATACAACAACGGCAGCAAGAATTGCATATGCACAGTTCTGGAAAAATGAGAATATACCATCAGAGGAAGAAGTGATAAGAAAAACCCTGGACTGTGCTGAGATGGACAAATTAACAAAAGAGATAAAAGAAAAGGAAGACACAGAATACTATTTAATATGGAACAAGTGGTATGACTGGTTGGAGAGTAGAAATAAGAGAGAATAAATGTGGAAAGGTTAGAAGTGGAAAATGTGTGTATAATAATGTATGAAGGAAGAAAAATGTAAATAAGAAATAATGGGGCAACAAGGACAAATATTCTAAAGAAGATAAGGGGGGGGAAATGTAAATAATAGAAGATTACTGTTACGAAATCGCTGTAAAAAAGGGAGGAATATATACTGTGTGTGTATGTGTGTTATGTTTTGTTTTGTTTTGTTGGTTTAAAAAATAAAAATATATTTTAAAAAAGTCAGTGTTTAAAAATTGCAGGTTGATTGTGAGTTTTCAAGAAACTCACTCTCGGGATTTCATATAATTATATAAAAACATCAAAAGTACATGTCTTGAATGAGATGAGAACAATGAAACCACATGAGATTCGATGATTTTGTAACCATGGTGACCATTTTTAATTAAATAATATTTTTTTATTGAAACTTCAGGGCTCAGTGGACATCACCTTGGGTGGGGAAATCATAGACAGGTTGGCACCTCCTGTGGCAAGGAGGTTTGTTGCACACTCTTGTTTGCTTTCCATATATAAGGCAAACATTCGCAGAAGATCTCTAACGAAGCAGAAAATCTTCAACTCTGTCTGATCAGCCTTAATGCAAAATCTTAGATAACAGTTTTGAATAGGTTGATATGGGTGAAGCCATCCAAGGAACAATTGGGTTACTCTGGTTCTGGAAGACAAATGTTCTGGTGTTTAGTGAACCACTTTGTTTCCAGAGGAATTGGTTTTGTTCCTGCTGGGTAAATCTGTTTCTTTCTTAACTTTTTTATAGTTTGGGGGAAATCCATTTGCTTCATTAGTGAGCAATTCATCAGGTGGGGACAGCCAGCCATCTCGCACAGAAAACCGAGACCCTTTACCAAATCCTTGGGCTCCTCAAGCTACCACACAGAGCTCTCCAAACAGCAGCAGTAGCAACAGTGGAGATAGTGGAGGAGGCAGTGGTGTTGAAAGCAGCAGCACCGGAACCACAGGACAAAGCTCAGCGGTGCCAAATTTGGGACCTGGGCTAGGAGGTATGTTTGTCATATAACAACTTACTTGATTTTCTTGAAATCACGATAGCACTTAGACTTATATACCGCTCCACAGTGCTTTACAGCCCTCTCTAAGCAGTTTAACACAAGGCTTTTCAACCTTTTCACCCATTGTACCACTTTTAGGATATGGCAACATCCGAGTACCACCAGTTGCCTAAAAAGGTGTCAAAAACTTGATGACCAAAAAAAAAAAAAGGAAAAAAGTGATAAAGTACAGGTAGTCCTCTACTTACAGCAGTTCGCTTAGTGACTGTTCGAAGATACAATGGCACTGAAAAAAGTGCCCCACAAGCCACAGCCGAGCAAGACAGTGTCCAGCGGTGCTCTTCCTCCTGTCCAAGGTTTTCATTGTTGTGAGCATTTCTGTTGAGGATTGGCAGTGGGGGTGGGGTGGGGGGATGTTTGGTTTTTATTCCCCCCGTCTGCTGGGTGGTTGCAGCAGGTTTTGGTCACTTCACATGACCCTGGGACACTGTGGCCGTCATAAATATGAATCAGTTACCAAGCATCTGAATGTAAATCACAAGACCCTGGAGATGCTGCAACATTCCAGTTGATCGGTGCTTCTTCTGGGCTCAGCAGAAGCGTCAGGATCAGCGCCGAGCTCCAGCTGGAGCCTGGCGCTGATCCTGGTGCTTCCGCTGAGCCCTGACAGCCCTGAAGAAGCACCAATCAGCTGGAAAGCGGTACTGATCCTGGTGCTTCCGCTGAGCCCTTGACAGCTCTGCAGCTCCAGCCATCTCTCGCTCAGGCTTGTGCGGTGCTGCCACCGGTTCAGCTCATTCCCCTCCCATGTTACCACTTTTCTAGGATGGTCACGTACCACCTGCCAGGTGCCAATGTACCACAGGTGGTACCCGTACCACTGGTTGAAAAGCCCTGGTTTAACAGAGTCAGCATGTTGCCCCCAACAATCTGGCTCCTCATTTTACCCACCTCGGAAGGATGGAAAGCTGAGTCAACCTTGAGCTGGTGAGGATCAAATGGCTGGCAGTCGGTAGTCAGCAGAATTAGCCTGCAATACTGCATTATAATCGCTGTGCCACCAACTCATTGTTTCAATTACAAATTACCTATCCAGAAAGGCAATGCATGTTAATGCTGTTCTAAATTCAATTGAGTGTTAAGTGAATTTGGATTGCAAATTAAATACTGGTTATTGACTATTATTAAACGTGATATCTCTAACTTGATTTGGACTTTGAATTGCATGTTTGTTTGGTCCTGGGTGATGGAAATAATTGCACTGAATAGATGGATGGTCATCTAAGTCAGAGACAGAGATGATGCCATAGCACTGTGTTGCTGAAACTTTTTTCCCCCTTTCAAGCTGGTATGTTCAACACACCTGGCATGCAGAGCTTGTTGCAGCAAATTACAGAAAACCCACAGTTGATGCAGAACATGTTGTCTGCGCCTTACATGAGAAGCATGATGCAGTCATTGAGCCAGAATCCTGATCTTGCAGCCCAGGTAAGACTATGACTGAAATCCATGCTGAATTAAAATTCACCTGTGGTCTTTCCCATAATTAGTAAAATGTGGACTTCTATTAATCTATTATATTATATTACATTTCATTTAGATATAAATAGTTGCCACTTTGTTCCTTATCCTCTGCTTTAGGTCATAGTAATTACAAATACCCAGTATTTTCTCCTGAATTCTACAAAAGTTGTAATGACCATTTTGCCTTCATTGTTTCCAGCCACAGTCACTTTTGACTTGTTTTAAAATTGTTTTTATTTATATTTGACCTTTCAAAGAGACCTTTAAAGACATCCTGTGAAATTCAAATGCACCTTTGCTTCTATCTCTTACAGTGCCAAGTTCTTCCTTTTAGCAATACTTGTTGTTTTGTAAAAGCTGCTTTAATAAATATTGTAACATGCTAATACAAATTGAACTGCCCGAATTACATGTCTGAGAAGTCAGAGCAGGCCTAATGATTGGTGCTGTTACTTTTGTAGATCCTTTATAGAATGTTTTCAAGAACTAAAGAATAAGGCACATGGGGGGGTTAATTTAGAGAATTTTAGGAATCCCTCCTTTTTCTCAGGCAGGGTATCTTTTATTAATTTGCCTTGTATGCACTTACTACTAGTAGTAACAGTGAGCATATATAGACTTTTACCATTGGGGGAAAACAAGCTGTTTTCCCAACCCATTTATCTATAGAATAAAAACTAAACATTTGAAGAGATGACATCAAAGTAGGCTTAAACATAGTGGCTGACAAAAGGATGTTCAAGTGGGAAAAATCGGGAGGAGATGTATAAACATTTGTGCTCAGCGAAGAGGATAAAAAGAAATTGAGCTAATTAATAGGTCAAGGGACATGGTGAATGATGAAAGGAGGTGTGATAGTTTGAAAGATGAGGTAGGTAGGCATAATAGTAGTAGGCCTGTGGAATCCTGTGAGTTGGGATGAATTAAGAAGTAAGAATGTAGAAGCTTTGTTCCTGCCAGTTGTTTGAGTCTTACAATATACTGAGCTGTGATTTATTTTAATTATTGTTTGAACAATAGATTCATATAGAATACTGACCCATTAGCCATGGTTTCCAAACTACACACTGGATTTATACATTGCAAATCATATTACCATGATAAGTTCAGCCGTTGTCTATAATATGTATACATTGCTTTTCTTAACAATAGTCCTTTATTTATGACTGTAATTAAGCCTGGAATTACAGGTGTAAGTTGTGCTGGTCATTAAGCAGGTCACACATGTGCTTTATTTTACATTCCTTTTTGCTGTGGACATTAAGTAGGTCATTGCAGCCATTAAGCAAACACTGTAGTCATTAAGCAAATCCATTGCCCACAATTGGTCTTATCACAGGAAATCAGAAATTAATGCAAGTTTCCAGCAAAAACCATAAGTTGCAGTCACATGACCTCGAGTCACTGCAAACAGCTATAAATGCCAGCTGCCAAGTTCCCAAAATGTGATCGTGTAACTATTGGGGGGGGGGGAGGCACGGTAACTTCAAATCTGGGTCATAAGTATCCTTGCATCATAATTTCAAATGATCACTAAGCAACTGATCATAAATCAAGGACTCTGTGTATGTGTCTGCACCTCGTGTCTTGCCAAGTAAAGAGAGAATTCAGCATACATGAAAGCTTGTATGGCTTCAGCATATGTTTGCTAAGTAGAAGTTTACCTGAAAGTTTATTTTATTTTATTTATTTATTGGTGATAAATGTCTGTTTGGTTTGATGATGATAAAATGTCTTGTTTATCCTTATAGATGATGTTAAATAACCCTTTGTTTGCTGGCAATCCTCAGCTACAAGAACAAATGAGACAACAAATTCCAACTTTCCTTCAACAAGTAAGTCAAAAGAAGAGATTAGCACTGCACATGATAATCATATTAAAATGTTATGCTGTTTAAATGAAACTTTTCACAGATCATTCATCTACAATCTGATCACCTCTGGTATTTAGGAAAAGGGATAATTCATCCTTTTGAACTTTCCCGTACTACGAGGATAGCTATCTTGTGTATTCTTACAAGTTGGTTCTTTGAGTCCTTTAAAAAGTCTTCCGATCTGAGGCTTCCAGAGACTTATTATCACATGTGGTGGGAATGTTCAAAGGCGCAAAATTTTTGGAAT
>NW_015401288.1:0-5065 GCF_001527695.2 Protobothrops mucrosquamatus
CTTTTCGCTTTAGGCCTCCGCCACCGTGTGCAAAAAAAAAAAAAAAGTCCAATCAATCAATCAATTTCAACTTCTCGCGGGGAAAAAAAAAGATCTCGCAAAGTTGGAATTGATTGATTGAACTTTTTAGTCCCACCCAGTCTGCCGTTACCACCGAAGCCATGCCCACCCGGCACCCAACGATACATAAGTGGGTTTGGGGTTGCAGTTTGGGCACTCGGTCTCTCAAAGGTTCGCCATCGTTGCGTCTAAGTTGTATTACAAGTTATAGCCCTGTCTTTTATTAGCAGTTCGTTACTTGCCTCTGTCATTGAGTCTAGTAACCTTAACCTAACATAGAATAACTGACCTGGGAGAGCTAGTTTTGCAGTGTCATGGCCTAATTAAAACAATCTCTCACGTATGAAGTAACATATTGTCCTGAATGAATAATGTATAACCAATCCGGTACCATAGGAATGATTTGATTTATAATGATGTTTATTTCTCCTTTCCAAATACAGCCATCTGTTTGCCTGGCTGAACATTTCTTTCTGAACATATACAGAGTCTGTGGGGTTATCGTTGCACCCAATTATGGTGTTATTGCCGTACCAGCTGTAAAATGTTGGAATGTGCCATACAAATCAATATTTGTCTGCAGAGTGATCCTTATTTAAACATCAAATGTAATTTTTTTGGGGGAAAATATCCTGTAATTCATGGCGGCAAAACGTTGGGCGTCTGAGATTCCTTTTTTGAGATTCTTTTTCTTAAAATCGAGTGAAGAATTCCCTTTTGGTTGGTCAACCAAACCCCTTTTATCTGGAAATAACCAAGCATTTAATGCAAAGTAGAAGGAGCGGATATGGAGATTCTCAGTCGTCCAGGTCACGGTTGTCCCAAAGGTGCTTTTCCCCAAAAGGCAAGTGGACTTCCTTGATTTTTCTTCTTTGAAAGAGTTTTTGCTTCTCATCCAAGAAGAGAACTGAAGAAGCTTCTTGGATGAGAAGCAAAACGTTTTCAAAGAAAAAAAACCCAAGAAAGAAAATTCATTTGCTTTTTTTTGGAAGAGCACTTTTTTTTTCAAGAGGCAACTGCACTGTCTTTGTTTTTCCTTGAAGACATTTTGCTTCTCATCCAAGAAGCTTCTTCAGTTCTGACTCAATGAACTTGTTCAATCAAAATTGAAGAAGCTTCTTGGATGAGAAGGAAAATCAAAATCCAGTTGTCTCTTGGGGAAGAAAAAAAAAAAGCACCTTTGGGAAAGTATCCAGCCGGGTTTTGATTTCTTTCACAAAACCAAAAGGAAGAAGGAGGAACCACCACTTCCTTTGGAACATTATTCCAGTCCTCATCTTTTGGGAAGGAATGGGCCAAGTGGCACGTAGCAAACTTATAATTCGAACATTGCCAATGCAAAGATCTTGATTTTCTTTTCCCCTTGGATCTCAGAATACTGTTCATATTTCAAAAGGAGTTTTGCATACTACAGTGGTTCTCAACCTGTGGGTCGGGACCCCATTTGGGGTCAATCGACCATTTCACGGGGGTCGCCAAGCAAGGCTGTCTGCCATTTTTTTGTCCGCCATTTTTTCCCCCTTTTCCGGCGGGTGCCTTACCTCCTTTGGGCTGGGCCAGCTGGTGGTCGGCCTGCTCTGTCTCTGCCGCTTGCCAGCTACGCCTCGGCCAGCGCAGGGGGCGGAACCACGCATGCGCGGCGCTCCTGGGCAGGGAAAGTCCTCGACTTACGACCGGTTGGGTAGTCCTCGACTTACGACCTGTTTAGTCCTCAACTTACGACCAGTTTAGTCCTCGACTTATGACCGTTTGGGGTCGCGGCATTAAAAAGGTTGAGAACCACTGGCATACTACATAATGCCTGTGTTGTTCTATCAGTATTCTTCAGGGCTTGCAGGAAATCTATATTTTTGCAGGTGTGCAAAAAGTCACGGAGCTGTTCTGTGGATGGAGTACCACCTGGCGCCTAACATTTCCATTAGCACAGGACTTGTGCAGGATTCAAATGAAAAGGTTGGTTATGTTCTGTTTCAACTCTGCTGCACAAGACGTTGGCGAGGTGAGACAGCCATCGTATTGAATTGCACCGTAGACAAAAAAAAAAAAAAAAGACCCATCAATTCTACTCAGTTCCAGTGCCTAATTTTGAGCGTATTTGGAATGAATTCAGTTGTAGTCGTTGCTGAAAATAACGCAGGAGACAGAGTTAATAATTAACGGTGGTGAATCTGCCGTTCCAATTAAATGGACCGCGTGTGATCGGACGGCTCTACAGAGCGTACTGCGCAGCGTGGTTAGGGTGGGCAGGCTCACTAAGGACCTAACAACAGAGATTTAGCTGCAACCTGCAACAGGATTTACTACAGATGTAGATTGGAGTTGATTGAACGTAAAGTTGAATTGGTGCTCACTTGGATTGACTTGCCTGGAGGCTTCACAAGCAGTTCTGGGGTTTAAAGTGAACCATTATGCTATGCATAACATAGTAAGTTGCAGGAGAATCGTGGCATTTAAAATATAATGCGAAGAAAGGGGAAAGAAAAAAAATCTTAACACTATAGTAACCGACAACTATTGGTTGAGTGATCTTTCATGACAGCACCGAACAAGCTTGACTTATGACTGGTCCTCACATTTATGGCCATTGCAGCATCCCCCACTTTAGAATTTCTAAGGACAGTACTGCTGATCCAAGGTAAAATGTTCTGGATAATTAGAGGATCCACTGGGATCGGTCACTGGGACCAGGAGTTTAATATATGCGCATTCCTGCAGCCTTCTCCTGGGACACATGTATTTGCTTTCATTCGTGAATGCTTAGAATTCAAACTGGAAATGACTACTCATCTCTTTGCCCAAGCAAGCAATGTTGGCCTACAGAAGGAAAACGATAGCGATGGATGTTAAAACACCTTCACTTACTTTCCCATCTGATTGTTCCTGTTTCTTTTCTACATAGGACTATTGTCAATGGACCCCTCACTGCAAGCAGGCGGTCTATTTCTTCAGTTCAGCTCTTGAACCAGGTTCTCCTGCCAGCGGTCCCTCAGCAGTTGCGTATGCTGTAAGTTTCGATCCAGCGACAGGAGAGGTCAACATGGACTTTAAACCCTTAATTTAACACAGCCTCTTGTTGTGATATCAAAAGCATTTATCTCCCTTTTGGCTTGATCAATAAATACATCCACAGACGGCTCTCGTAAGTCTGCATTTTTGAAAGGGTGGGCTCCAGGGGTATTATTGATCTCAAGACGGTTGAGTTGGGTGACTTGATCCCCTTCAGAGTTTTGGATTGCAACTTCCCAACTCCCTTGCCCGTCAGCCACGCCGGTTGGATTAAATCGGCCGCTCAAGGGCAGTGAGGATTTGATTTAAGGCATATGACACATCGGTCTTATTTGTCTATGGAGATTCTCAATCGACCAGGTCATGATTGTCCCAAAGGTGCTTTTCCAAAAGGCAAGCGGACTTCTTTGGGTTTTTTTTTCTTTGACAGAGTTTTGCTTCTCATCCAAGAAGAGAACTGAAGAAGCTTCTTGGATGAGAAGCAAAACGTTTTCAAAGAAAAAAGCCAAGAAAGTCCATTTGCTTTTTGGAAGAGATGTACGAACGTAACAAGGAAAAGAAGACTCACTGCAAGCAGAGAGCTGTTGGGGTAGTTGAAATGTAGGAAGGAGACCAAGGTATGCAACGCTTCCTCGGAGCTGCATGTGGCGGAAAGAGCCGATATAGGACGACAGGTTATTTTTCCAAAACCGCTCCCTTCTTTCTGCTTCTCCCAAGCATCTTGAGAAATCTCTAGTGCCAACTAGGCCAGGACTGGAACCGCACACGACAGCGGCGAAAAGACGAGTGTTGAGCTCAAAAATCCACAAGGGGGTACTGACGTTTTTTTCTTCCTTGGCATTTGAGCAATATTGTGATGGCTGATGATCCAAAGGGAATAAAAGACTGGGGAATGGCCAAGAGCCAGTTTGGGGCAACTTGCTGCATAGAATAAGCACATGGTTTTGCACTGTCTGCCAATAACGAATGCACTTTTTGAACATCTTCCCGCGTTCCCAAGGGGCCTTGCAGAATTACCGGCTCAGCAGATGTTGCAGAAGTAACGGTTTCCTTTAGACATTTTACTCGTTACAGGTCCCATCTTGAAACAAAAAATAACTTGCCAATTTATGAAGACTGAACAGGCAGACTTTTGAAAACTGCAGCTGCCCGCATTGATCATTGCTTCCAAAAGATACGGTACGAACGCCTTGGTCAGTTCAATATATGCAAACTGCCAAGTGTCAATATCCCCAGTGCGTTTCTGCTTGAGCTTTTATTGAATGACATACTTTTGGCCCTTGTTTGAGGGAGATTGGATTGCTGCTGGCAAGCTGGCATCCCTGCAGCTGGGGAACATTCATTGGAGGGGGGATGGAAGCCATTAATTCCACAGCAGAGACGCCTGATGAAATGACCTGACAAAATCCAATGCAAAATTAAAATTCCACCTGTCACGTAGGTACATCTTGATGGCATCACGTTGTTAGTCTCCGTCTGAAGGAGGAGGTGGAAATCTTTAGTGCCTCAAAACTAGAAAGCTGGTCCTATTTTTTTTTTTACTTCCAGACAGTTTTGGGGATAGTCTTCCCAGCAGGTCAAATCCTTAGGAGTGACTGTTTAAAAACACCTTGTTCCTAAATGACAAAACAAATGGGATGAGATTTCGGAAGGCTACAATCCAATACTCGCTTTAAAGAGTACACCGTGTTGAACTCCTTAGGACATACCGAGCAAAGATAGCTAAGATTGCATGTCGGGCTCCATACATCAAAACCAATACTTTGAAATAAAATGTGTTTCCAAGAAATTGGTAAACGGCTTGCGCTGCCTTGCTAAACAGTTTCCAGGCCAATGTTCCCATGAGTCATGAGCACTAGGTAAAATGGAATAGAATTGTGCCGTTGTCTTTTCCCATTGTTTTGAAACAGCAGGAGATGTTGACCAGACTAGTCACAAATGTATGACCTTGTCCCTTAGCTAGACATGCACTTATCTTCCAGATTCCTGCAACAAATTC
>NW_015401289.1:0-5064 GCF_001527695.2 Protobothrops mucrosquamatus
GATTAATGAACCAGTACTTTAAAATGTTGACATTTGTGGAGCATACAGGTTATTTATAATTTTATTTTTTCAGATAATGGGCATTTGAAAAAAAGGGGGGAAGTGGACCAGATAATGAATGGCAATCAGAAATTAAAGCTTAGCCAACACCCTCCCTCTAACAGAAAAGAATAACAAGGGCTAAGTTTGCCCAAGAAATGTTGAGTGGTATTTTGCTCTGTTTCCAAACTGGAAAAATATCCTAATGCAAGGTTAATGTTTCTGGCTGTTCTTATGCTTTTTTAAAATTTGTACACCAACCAAAATCTACTGGAGGTGGTAGCCAATAACTTTTAATGAATAAATAAATGGTATTTACTAATTATATAATCCTGTGATAAATAACAATAGCCCTGTAGGAAGGCAATCCTGAAATTTATAACACATTTCTTCAAACAGATGTTTCCTAGTAGGTATTGTCTTTGGTTCTTATTGGTTTATTCAGAGTTGGTATCTAAGTATGTTCCCGTTCTTTTATTATAATTTCATCTGAATCATACCAGTCATGACTGATTCAAGGACTTATTAATAAATCATGCTAATAAATAGAAATATAATTTTAATTGACTGCTACCCCCCAAGACAAACAGAATTGAGGAGCTTCTCATACATCTATAATTCTATGATGTGCTGTTAAAAGAAGCAGTGTTGTTGTTATTGTTCTTTTATTGTTCCTATTTTCCATATGTCATTTTAATTCTGATATATACAGATTCTTAATTACATTTATGGAATATTGTTTCTTGAAAGGGAACTCAGTAATATTAATTAGGGTTCCTTTGCTTGTTCCAAGGAGAGCAGTGTATACATGGGTCAAAATTTCTCTTATTCTTCTTGTGTGGTTCCTATACAATTTTGTGGTGGTTGTTAAGTTGCTGATGGTAGTGATGATGTTTCCAGGATTTCTTCAGCTAATGGTTTTGGATATTATTGGCAGTGGATATTATTAGAAAAGTAGTTCCAGAAGCACCAGCTTTTTATATCTTCTATTTTACTGATATCTAGAGAATTAGCAGTACCAACAGCAAGCAATTACTATTTTTCCTCTTTTCATCTCTGATGTACTGTTTCCTGAATGGAAGGCAAATAGTTCTGTAGAAAAGTATTAGACAACTTTTGGAGTTTTTGAATTTTCAAATGTCTTTTGAATATCATCAGAGCTTCATATAAATCATAATGATGTATAAAGGGAATCTGAGTGCACAAATAATATTAAATGGTGGGATGTTTTCTTTATTTCAAACATCATCCCACATCTACAGCATGGATAAAGTAACTGCTTCTCTAATTCAATCAATTCAATTAATGGACTAATTATATGAATACTCAAATAATCAAGGCTGATTTGAATCACCTTACCATTTATACATTTTACAACCTTTGACTCTCCTCATCAGTGAAATTCTTCAGGCAGATTCTAGAGGCACATTACTGTATGCTCAAAAGAAATTCCTGGTGACTTCCACTAAAATATAATTGATACCTATCAGTTCAGTTCAGGAAGTCACAAAGAACTTCAGAAATATATTTGTGTATTTCGCATGTCTCAAATCTGTGTTCATGATTCAATCAGAAAGAAAAATGTTAGGAAAAATATCAAAATATCAACACTGAAGTTCATCTCAAGCTTGCAAAAATCACTAGATTACCTTTCTAGAGGAATGTTCTATGTTCAGGTGAATTAAAAGTAGAAGTTGTCTTGCTACATGGATGTGAGGCCAAGTTTCCATGATAGAAAGCAATAAGGCTAATAGTAGATCAATCAATTACCAAAATCAAGAAAGTGTTAAAGCTATACCTCCTATCCAAAAGACAGCCTTCTACGTTTAGAGAATGAGAGGAATAGTGAATATTTGAATAGTGAGTTAATTATAAATTGAACTCATATTAGATACACCATTTGCTTGAAATTCTTTTGTAATCACTTCATAATTTTTCTACAGTAAACATACTTACAGTAGTGGCCAAAATTGTGGAAACCTTTTGGGAAAAGTGTATTTTTGAGGTTTGATGGCTAATAACACCACTTTTTTTGGAGTAGTACCATAAAATTATATATCAATGGAAAGATAATTTAATCAAGAAGGTAATGCAACAAAGTTTGTTCAATTATCTGTACTATATTCTATGAAAAGTTATACCAAATAACCAGAAAAAGGAAGCACAACTTGTTTAGGTTGATATCAGGTAGCTTTCCTTCATCTGATTGTAGCCAGTGAGCATGAGTGTTTAGAGAGCCAATCAGGTGTCATCTTGTTTTGGCAATGAGCCAATCAGATCACAGTAGGATTCAGTTATTGATGTCATGTATTGAAGCTGAAAGGAGGAGATTTGTTAGCATGTTATGTGATCGCTATCAAGTTGATTGGTTTTTTTTGGTGTTCTTTCATTTAGTGAGCTTGTAAAACATAATAAAATTAAAGTAATGGTGCAAAGAGTTGACTGGTTGCCCAGAAAACGATGTAAAATAGTATTATTAAGTGAACAAGGCTACAGTTATAAAGAAATTTGAAGAAAAATTGGTGGAAACTTAACCAAAGGTGGCATTTCTACTGTACACTTTTCTCAAAAGGTTTCCACAATTTTGCCACTACTGTATATGAACTTTTGTGTGCTTAGAAATCTACTATTAAAATTTTTGCCTTGTCCTGTGGGGGAAGACTCATAATGTTGGTTGTTATGTTTGGTGGAAACCACAATATATTTTGCAGTAAGAGCCTCAAACCATTTGACAAGTATTGAGGTAATAATGTCATGGTTTGTGAATATTCTGCTATCTCAGGACCTGGACAATTTGCTATCAGTGGAGAAAGCAAGAATTCTGCTTTGTATCACAAAATTCTGCAGGAGAATAGCAGGCTGTCTGTAATTTGCACCTAAAGTATGGGTGAGCCAGGAAGTAAGACAAGAATATTAAACAGGCAGTACATGCAATACTATCAAATAAAAGACCCGACAGAAATGAATGAATGAAAATTTGATGTGCCTATTTTGCAAGGGGGGGGGAAAACTATTATTCTTGAAATATATTTATCAGCATTCAACTAGGAAGGGGGACAATTTATGTGTATGTTTGCTTTTTTCTTTTTAGGCACATTTATTTTGTCTAGTTTTGTTTGTTTCTGTATTTTCTTTTTTCACTATTTTGGAGTTTGTATTTTAACATTCTGAATAAAAAATAAAAACAAATATTAATTTTTTTGATGTTTTGGAATGCAAAGTCAAAAGCCAATCTAAACTTCATAGAAATATTGTGACAGGCCTAGAAAATGCACAGGTGTTATTGGGTTGATGCAGTTCACCGTTGAAGGGATAGGCTCAAATTCCTATACAGTGATGAGAGAGTGATCACCAATTACAGAAAACATTTAGTTTTAATTTAAGTTGTGGCCTAGATCTGGTTCACTAGAGCAATCAAATCATTTTGAAAAGGCAAAATAGTTTGTTAGCATGCATGCAGTAATGCAGTACAGATTGGGCTCCAGGCAAAGCATTGGCAATTTGTTGGGCAACACTAAGCAAAGGCAGAGTCATAGCTTACTTATACTCTCTTGGCACAAGGAAACATAAAAACAATGTTAGACAGTGTAAATTATAGCACATCATTGGAATATTTTTGATAAACCCATCCATGTGACTTTCTCATTATACATCTCTTCTTAGATCAGCATGCTAGCCATACTGTCTCTGAGATATGGCCAGTGAATATAAACAATTTGCTTTACTGGACCACAAATTCTTGACTGATTTTTCTGCTTCCCATCATTCAGATTCAGTTTAGTTTGCTGTGAATATTTTCTTACAAGGGCATTTAGTTTACATATTTGCATGTATGAATGGGCATTTCAGAGGTCTGATAGAGAAAGTAGCTTACATATTAGTTATCAGTACATTTACTATTGAAGGCAGTATAACAAGTTACTGCATCTAAAGGTATGACTATTTTTCTACACTGTCACAAGTTAGATGATTTTTTACAGTAATAATTATATACAAAAGTACTGAATATAAAAGGTACATGATCACTAAAATCCCCTAAAATCCATATGGAATTCATGGTAACTTTCAGTGGCAAGGGTATGTTACATTCAGAAAATCTATAACAGATATAAAAATTTACACAAATCTGTAGGTTTCCCCTTCAACCTGTTTCTTATAATATTTCTGGAGTTTTCCTTATTTTCCTTTCCCCTTTTCTTTCATTAAGAAAGAAAGTTTAAAAATGGACAGTTTTTAAAGAAAGCTGACATACTGACAAACAAAGCACCAGATTCTGGCTTCCTATTTTCTTGTAAGAAAGCCTCTATGTTATCTCCATTATGCAGAGCAGACCAAGAAATAAACTCCATGGAAGTCTAAAACTCAGCTTAGGTACCTCAGCTAAGATGAACTATAGTAATAGTCCATCTTGCAAGATTGATTATGCTTTATTCCTTTCCCCTTTTATACTGATGTGAATCAGAGGGCTGCTTCTCTAAGATGTAACTTTGGTAATGGAACTCTCCTATCTTGTCAAGGACATTTTCCTTTCCCTCTATACTTGGTTAAGATAATAGTGTTGTCAATCATCTAGATTACCTTTTGGTAACTGGATATTTTATGACTTGCCATATCCACTAGGCAGCCATTTTGCAGAAAGGTAAATGTCCCTTGCCATCTATTTTTAGAGTGGACCTTTTACATGCTCTCAAATTACAATATGCTTCCTAGCTGCAGAGTAATGAAGCCATTCTGATTTTTTTTAAATAATATATATTCCAAGATGAGAGGGGGGGGGATCAGGAAAACTTTAATTTTATCAATCCAGTGCAAATATACTTTACACGCCCCAATCTGTTTCGGAAATTTGATTTTATCAAAGGAGAAATTTTCCAAGCTTGAATCTCTGTTTCTGTGATAAGAATGTTCTCTTCATCTTCAGAATGCTAGGCCACAAGATACTTGTGCCTTTTAGAAAAGTAAACATTTGACAAGAGCTGTATTCTTTACCTAAGCTGAATTCATGTATAGATCTAGATATTGAAG
>NW_015401290.1:0-5063 GCF_001527695.2 Protobothrops mucrosquamatus
AATGCTGAGGGTGTTCAAGTGCTGCTCCAGATGTTTTAGGATTGCACCCAAAGTGCCTATTACTATTGTTACAATGTCATCATCATTAACTTTGGAGGCCATGAGATGCATTGAAAATATGGCAGAAAAGCATATTATGTTTTCCAACCTCTGAATGTAATGATTCCAAATCTGTGTCTTAGAGATATTCACGGGGATTCAATTATTAAGGCCGTTGCGACTTTAAAATGTCTAGTCAAGGTTATTTGATCCCCGTAGCCAGTCAGCCAAAAACACTTATTCATTTATTTATCTATCATTTATATAATAAATATTATTAGAAAAAGTCGAAAGGAATTAAGACTATCGCGTTTTAAAAGGTATTATACAGCTATCTAGTGGATAATAAAATTAATTATTAAATTCTTTTATCAAAACAAATACTCAGATATTTTCACATGAAAACATTTACCCTTAAATGTGTAGGTAGTCCTCAACTTATGGGTCAAAACTGGAACCAGAATTTCCGTTGATCACCAAGGTGCGTTATTAGGTGCATCGTGTCCAAATTTACAATCACTAACAGAATAGCGGAAGGGACCTTGGAGGTCTTCTAGTCCACCCCCCTGCTCAAGCAGGAAACCCTATACCCCAAATTTTTGTTACTAAGCAGGGCTGTTCTTAAATGAGTTTTGACCCCTTTTTATTTGACCCCTTGCTTGCCACAGTTTTTAAGAGAATCACTGAAGTTGTTAAGTGAATCGTGAAGTCATTAAGTGAATCTGGCTTTGCTTGTTGGAAGCTGGATGGGAAAGTTGCAAATGGTGATCACGTGACTGCAACCATCATCAATACTTGCTGGTTGCTAAGTGCCCCAATTCTGATTCTGTGCCTGTGGGGGTCGGGCAAATGTCCTAAGTAGAATAGAATAATTACTTTATTGTCAGTTTAAATGTAATAATAATAATAATAAAGTTGGAAGGGACCTTGGAGGTCATCTAGTCCAACCCCCTGCTCAGGCAGGAAACCCTATACCATTTCAGACAAATGGCTGTCCAGTCTTTTCTTAAAAACTTCAAGTGTTGGAGCATTCACCGCTTCTGGAGGCAGGTTGTTCCACTGGTTAATTGTTCTAACTGTCAGGAAATTTCTCCTTAGTTCTAGGTTGCTTCTCTCCTTGATTAGTTTCCATCCGTTGGTTCTTGCTCTGCCTTCAGGCGCCTTGGAGAATAGCTTGACTCCCTCTTCTTTGTGGCAGCCCCTGAGATATTGGAACGCTGCTATCATGTCCCCCCTGTCCTTCTCTTCATTAAACTAGACATACCCAATTCTAGCAACCGTTCCTTCTATATTTTAGCCTCCAGTCCCCTAATCATCTTTGTTGCTCTTCTCTGTACTCTTTCTAGAGTCTCAACATATTTTTTACATCGTGGTGACCAAAACTGGATGCAATATTCCAAGTGTGGCCTTACCAAGGCATTCTAAAGTGGTATTAACACTTCATGTGAGCTTGATTCTATCCCTCTGTTAATGCAGCCCAGCACTGTGTTGGCCTTTTTGGCAGCTGCAGCACACGGCTGGCTCATATTTAGGTGATTGTCCACTAGGACTATCACTTAAATATGAGCCAGCAGTATGCTGCAGGAAAAGGAGAACATAGAATAACAACTTTGGAAGGAACCTTGAAGAGCCTTCAGTTTTGATTCCTGTGTCAAACAGAGGGCTGGACTTGATCACATATTGGGATTAGAAATCTGTGGAGGGTCTGAGGAAAATTTACTCTTGGAAGAGAAGACATAAGAGCACTTTCAAGGGTCAGAAAGTTCCAACATGAGAAGATCAAGACCAGTTTTTATTGTCACAAAGTGTAGAGCTCAGAAAGTCCTTGTTATGTTAGGGATTCGAACAAAATGTTGTGAGAAACAATCCAATCCAAGGTATAAATATTTAGACATAGAAATAGAATAACAGAGTTGGGAGGGACTATGGAGGTCATCTAGTCCAACCCTCTGCTCAAGCAGAAAACCCTATACCATTTAAGACAAGCGGCTGTCCAGTCTCTTCTTGAAAGCCTCCAGTGCCTCCAGGGCACCCACAACTTCTGAAGGCAAGCCGTTCCACTGATTAATTGTTTTCACTGTTAGGAAATTTCTCCTTAATTCTAGGTTGGGTCTCTCTTTGATTACTTTCCATCCATTGCTTCTTGTCCTGCCTTCAGATGCTTTGGAGAATAGGTGGATCCCCTCTTCTTTGTGGCAGTCCCTCATATATTGGAAGACTGTAATCGTGTCAGTTCTTCTTTTCACTAGACTAGACATTAGAATAGAATAGAATAGAATAGAATAGAATAGAATAGAATAGAATAGAATAGAATAGAATAGAATAGAAAGGGACCTTGGATGTCTTCTAGTCCAGCCCCCTGCTCAAGCAGGATAACCTATACCATTTCAGATAAGTGACTGTCCAGTCTTTTTTTAAAAAACCTCCAATGATGGAGCACCCACGATTTCTGGAGGCAGGCTGTTCCACTGGTTAATTGTCCTCACTGTTAGGAAGTTTCTCCTTAATTTCCGGTTGCTTCTTTCTTTGATTAATTTTCAGCCATTGTTTCTCGTCCTGCTCTTGTCCTTGACATATCCAATTCCTGCAAACTTTCTTCATATGTTTTAGCCTCCAGTCCCCTAATCATCTTTGTTGCTCTTTTCTACACTCTTTTCAGAGTCTCGACATCTTTTTTGTATTGTGGTAAACAAAACTGGATGCAGTATTCCAAATGCAGCTGTACTAAGGCTTTGTAAAACCGTAATTATTCTTCACGTAATCTTGATTCTCTCCTTCTGTTAATGTAGCCTAGGATTTCATTGGCTTTTTTGGCTGCTCTCACACACTGTTGGCTTATATTCAAGTGATTGTCCATTTGGACTACATGATCCCTCTCATGGTCACTGGCTTTGAGCCACGTTTCACCTACTCTGTATCTGTATAGTGGGTTTTTCTTGCCTAAGTGTAAAACCTATATATTTGCTGTATTAACCTTTATATCACCTGTAGTATCTCCAGGGCCATCTTTCTCAGCCAAATTTGTGATGTCCCATGAAATCAAAGAGGGGAGAGGGACCAAAAAAACTTGCCATCAATGGCATGTCTTCTTGGTGATGGCACTCAACCTTTGGAAGGCCCTAACACCAGATCTTAAGAACATCTCCAACTTTGATTGTTCTGCAGGATCTACACGTGCTGCCAAGGCTGCCAAGGTTAATTAGATCAGCAATAATTCTACATTAGTGTTTTCCTTTTGACTGTTAAGCACTTTGAGCACTTTGAAGTGGGAAGTCTATAGTTGGACAGGTGAATAAAGAAATATTGTAGCAGAAAAACTGGCAGATTAGTGCTACAATTTAAATTACCGTATAGCAGTGATGGCGAACCTTTTAGAGACCGAGTGCCCAAACTGCAACCCAAAACCCACTTATGCATCCTTGGGTGCCGAGTGGGTGTGGCCCATTGGGTGGGTGTGGCCCATTGGTGGGCGTGGCTGCAGTGGTAACAGCAAACTGGGTGGGACTAAAAAGTTCAATCAATCAATTCCAACTTTGCAAGATCTTTTTTTTCCCCCGCAAGAAGTTGAAATTGACTGATTGATTGAACCTTTTTTTTTTTTGTACACGGCGACGGAGGCCTAAAGCGAAAAGGTTTTATAAAACCCAGCTGAGGGCCTAGGACTGGGGCGACGGCGCGCGTGCCCACAAAGAGGGCTCTGAGTGCCGCCTCTGGCACCCGTGCCATAGGTTCGCCACCACTGCCGTATAGGCTTGAATAATTTTACAAATAAATCAATCCCCTCTCCCCCGCAAAGTACTATTTTTTTAAAAAAGCAATTAATTGTGGTTTTGCTCATAAGCGGGATACTGCCCAATCGGTCTACATTATTATCCTACCACTGTGGTTCTCCCCAAATGATAAAATGTGGTTCCCCAAGCACTAATAAATGTTTTTCTATGGTCTGAGGGGATCCTTCCCACTCCATGGTAATAGGCTTACACTGTGATCAATTAATTATAAGCCCCACTGCAATCAGGCTCACATTGTTTTCTACAATATGCAGATATACTGTAAAAAGATAAGAGAGAGATATTGTAGTAGACTGAAACTGGGGAGAGAGAGAGAGAGACAATATAGATAATGTAGAAAGAGAGAGGGAAGCAAAAACTATATAAAAAACTATACAAGATGCTAGATTATACTGTATATATATATAGAGAGAGATTGTAGATAAAAGCTGGAGAAAGAGAGATATAAGATAGTAGATGAAAGAGAGAGAGAGAGAGAAGAACCTACACACACACATACATACACACTCAAATATGGAATACTGCATTAAGTTTTGGTCACCACAATGCAAAAAAAAAAGATGTTGAGACTCTAGAAAGAGTACAGAGAAGAGCAAAAAAGATGATTAGGGGACTGGAGGCTAAAACATATAAGGAACGGTTGCTGGAATTGGGTATGTCTAGTTTAACGAAGAGAAGGACGAGGGGGGACATGATAGCAGCCTTTCAATATCTCAGGGTCTGCCACAAAAAAGAGGGAGTCAAGCTATTCTCCAAAACGCCTGAAGGCAGGATAAGAAGCAACGGATGGAAACTAACCAAAGAGAGAAGCAACCTAGAACTAAGGAGAAATTTTCTGACAGAACAATTAACCAGTGGAACAGCCTGCCCCCAGAAGCAGTGAATGCACCAACACTGGACAGCCAGTGCGAAATGGTATAGGGTTTCCTGCCTGAGCAGAGGGTTGGAGTAAATGACCTCTAAGGTCCCTTCCAACTTTATTATTATTTTATTATTATATAGCATAAGATGGATTGATAGATGGGTAGATAGATGATAGATAGATAGATAGATAGATAGATAGATAGATAGATAGATAGATAGATAGATAGATAGATAGATAGATAGATAGATAGATAGATAGATTAGATAGATAGATAGATAGATAGATAGATAGATAGATAGATAGATAGATAGATAGATAGATAGATAGATAGATAGATAGATAGATAGATAGATAGATAGATAGATAGA